>NC_086447.1:210168494-210255994 GCF_028390025.1 Pseudophryne corroboree
ATCCCAGCCTGCACTAGGACTTTCTCTACTACCTATCACTAGGATCACTTCTCCTACCTATCCGTGCCCGCACTAGGACTATTTCTCCTACTTATCACTAGGACCACTTCTCCTAACTAACCCGGTCCGCACTAGGACCACTTCTCCTACCTATCCCAGCCTGCACACGAGGACCACTTCTCCTACCTATTCCAGACCACGCACTAGGACCACATTCCTACCTATCCGAGACCACACACTAGGACCTCTTCTCCTACCTATACCAGTCCACACTAGGACCACTTCTCCTACCTATCCCAGCCTGCACACTTGGACCACTTCTACTACCTATCCCTGCCCACACTAGGATCACTTCTCCTACCTATCCCTGCCCACACACTAGGACCACTTCTACCTATCCCTGCCCACTCTAGGACTATTTCTCCTACCTATCACTAGGACCACTTCTCCTACCTATACCAGTCCGCACACTAGGACCCCATCTCCTACCTATCCCAGTCCACACACTTGGACCACTTATCCTACCTATACTGACCACACACTAGGACCACTTCTACCTATCCCTGCCCGCACTAGGACTATTTCTCCTACCTAACCCAGACCACACACTTGGACCACTTTCCTACCTATCCGAGCCCACACACTTGGACCACTTCTATCTATCCCTGCCCGCACTAGGACTTTCTCTCCTACCTATCACTAGGGCCACTTCTCCTACCTATCCCTGCCAACACTAGGACTATTTCTCCTACCTATCACTAGGACCACTTCTCCTACCTATACCAGTCCGCACTAGGACCACTTCTCCTACCTATTCCAGTCTACACACTAGGACCCCTTCTACCTATCCCAGCATGCACACTTGGACCACTTCTCCTACCTATACTGCCCACACACTAGGACCACTTCTCCTACCAATCCCTGCCTGAACTAGGACTTTTTCTCCTACCTATCACTAGGACCACTTCTCCTACCTATCCCAGCCCGCACACTAGGACCACTTCTACCTATCCCTGCCCGCACTAGGACTATTTCTCCTACCTATCACTATGACCACTTCTCCTACCTATACTAGCTGATACCATGTTCATGTCTCAAGTTCACAAAATCATCAATGAAAGAGGTGTGAGGGTCAGACGTTTCCCCTTAGGATTTTCACAGGGCTTAGGTTCATTAGAATATTCAAAATATGGGAGGATACAAAGGGGACAATCATAGTTTTTAACATTTGTAACAATCACAGCCCATAAATGAGAAGCATTTAAATCTATTATTGAAGGTTCTAGTAGGAGCCATCTTTCATTTACACAAGCGGGTACCTTAAACATGTACAGGAGTGTCTAGGATATTTCTTTCTTATCTCCCATACACAGTGGCAGTAAGCTTGACATGGTTATGACTAACTTATTAACTTATTGTCTATTGTTGTCATGGCTGCTGTTAATCACGGCTATGTAAGGCCTGTTTGGGTGTGTAGCTCCTATGTACATGTGGCCCTCTTTTTCTTGGAGGGGTGTGCAATTTAACGTGTGATACATTTATGCTAGTATAGGGACCTGTAGAGATTGGGAATCCCTTGACTGGAGCTGAAGGCTTAAGTGTTTTGATTGGTTTGGGTATGAAACTCCGACAGTCAGGATTAGGAGACCGACAGCGGGATCCAAACACAACCCAGTAAGTACTTTCTCCCCCTTCCCCCTAACCTCCTGCAGCCTACCCCCCCCCCCCCTTCATCCGCGCAGCCTAAACCTAATCCTTCCCCACCCCTCCAACCACTGTATTTACCTCTGGGATGTTTCTTGATTCAACCAGTCGGGATCACACTGTCTCCTGCCGGTATTTTGACTGCATCCAGCTTTAATCAAATTATGAACAACTACCAGTACTTTTATTTGTTAGAAACACAGAATTGCAGCTCTTGGTTTAAGCACCAGCAAACAATTATGTTTCTATTTTGTTTATATATGCTTGTTAGGTCTCTAATTCCTAATTGTTTGGACTGATCCATGAATAACAATACAAAAAGGAAGACAAAGGTATAAAACGGATTGTAATACGCATGAATAAGTGTACTAAGACAGTAGGTTGTTTTGGATCATGGTTAAGGAAAAGCATAAGGATAAACAGTTATATGGGAAACTCATCCTGATAAAGTTTAGGAAGCAGGTTAAGATGAGGTGTTAGGCTTTTAAACAATGATGTTTAAAGTGCCACATGTGGTATATACTGTACAGCAAAGGAGATTTCTCGTTTGTGGCTTTATTCCAGTATGTATTCTAGAAGTGATTAGCCGAGCGTGCATTATCCATTTACACCTGAATTAATATACTGGATATAGATTATTACACAATGTTACGCTTTGTAAAACTTATGGTGGAAACGGTAATTATTATATTCTGGTCTGTCGAGCTGCAGGGAGGAAGTGCATTAATGTGGCTGAATGGTAACTGAAAGCCGGCTTATGGGGTGATGGGCAGTTATTTGGAGTTCAGGGGATGGTGATTTTTATGTTCTCAGATTGAGGCTATATGAGAGCCGTCTGGTTTATACTGTATGAATGCTACAGGTGAGGCCTGTGTAAACAATTTATGTTAGGGTCTCTTGGCTAAGGAGAACAAGAAACTTGGCAGGGCTTTAAAACATGATCTGAAGGTGGTTCATCTCTAACATGTAGCCAAGGATATAAATTGGTATTTGTTTTAAATGGTTGGACTGAAATTAACCGGGTTAATATGTTTTTGGCAGATGTGTAGGCAGGGGAAGTGCAGGCAGGTTAGGGCAGAGTTATTTAACCTGCTTAAGGCTACTGTACCTAATAATTGAGCAGGCTTGACTTCTCAATGGCTAGCCAAATGTATATTGTAATCTGGCTTCATATCGCTGTAAGGACCAAATCCTGTGTTGGACTGCAAAGAGTATGAGTATTTATCTAGTTGATGGATTTGCATTTCCCTCAACTCCAGTTAGGTTTATTAAATTAAAATGTTTATTATATTATAAATAAAAAATGTAAAACAAGCTGTGGCCATTTTGTTGGCATACTGCGACGTGGTGAAATTACAGTAACTGCAACATGGCAAATGGTGTTTTGGTTAGGAGTACTGGCTAGCCCATATCCCAGCCAGGTTTTCCTATTTAACGTTAGCAGTCCATAAAACTCCTCTTAATTTCACTTACTCATTTTCATGTCCAATTTAACAGGCATAAAAAATGAATACCCAAGGCGAATACACATCAACATAGCTTTTCCTGCCTCTCTCTAAGCTGGTGGAGTAGAGGACATAGCCAGCAAGTGCCTGGGATAGTTCCCACAAGCTGTCTTAGCTCACTCCTTTGACCCCAGTTACATAAACAATTAAGAGCAGGGAAAGCCTAGTTCTATGGCTTAAGTTAATGTGTTCTGTGTATATCTTACACCCTTTACGCTCCGGAATCGCTCCTCACTCCTTTTGTTACTAAATCCGTTTCTTTCTATAATGCAGATCAGAGTCCCAGCATATACTATTAGCCTCTGACATAGTCCCAGACTGGCAGTATAGGCAGCCTTTTCTTACAATCTAGAAGGCATGCAACTTGTGACTATAAGCCTGATCCAGAGGTGGACGCGAGGGACACTACACTGCAGCGATACTGCAAAAATATACTAATGTCATTTATTCAGAGACCCCCACCGACGGGAGTTTCTCATCTGCTGTGTATCAAGACCACCACTGGTCACAAATCAAATATCTGAGCACCCCTATGGGCAGGCTAGAGGGGCAAAGTGGTTGTTATCTGCCATCAAATTCTATTTTTCTATGGCGCAGAATGTCCGCCAGAACTAAGGAGCCGGAGTCTTAAAAACGGTGTATGAAGACGCAGTCACTGGCTGGAACATTCCATGAAAGTTGTACCACACCTGCGATTGACTAGCACCCCTTTCTTATACAGATGTAGCCATGCTTATCTTTGCTGTGATGCGGCATGCCAGGCTGCGACTATTTGCATCTGGAGATAGCTCCATTAAATCCTAAAGGAATTAATAGAGCGATCTCCAGCTGCAAATAGTCACAGCACGGAGAGCATGACTACATCCGTACATGCTCACTGTCACTCACTCTGCGTCCGCCGCCTGTGATCCATCTCAGGGCGTGCACATGCTCACTACAAAGCAAAATCAATCAACTCTGCAAACATCAGTACTCCATCCTCCTCTGAATCAGACCCTCTGTGTTGAACTACAGGTCACATCATGATTCCCTCCACTGCACAGAAAGAGTGGTAATTCAAGCTGTATCTATACATGCTGCTGGGCGTGTTTTCTGGTTCCTGATGCTGAAGGAGGTTTCTGATACTAACAGAACAAATTCAACAGAAGCTTATTTAAAAAAAATACTGCTGTGTACACAGCTCCTGATAATCTATTCATGTCTATAGGTAACATATTCTATCGTGGATCAACAAGAGGCTCTATTAAGGAAATACCGTTATATGCTAAACCTAAAGATTTAAGAATAAAAGCACACAGACACCTGACCTAACACTGAAGAAAGACTGTTGTCTCTTAATAGACAGATATCCAAAACCCTATCAGTGGTTAATGTGGATGTAGTCAGGTGACCGGCGGTCGCGATCATGGCGGTCAGCATACAGATGCCGGGACTGACATTATTATACTTATATAGAGCATCATAAACACAGAAATGTTGTTTTCCTCTCTGAACTTTAAAGAGGGAGAAACAAGCACAAAGAGGAGGAATGTAACAAAGTGATTTGCAAATGTTTTATTTATTTTAAAAGGACGCGATATCCTCTCATGCCTTGGAGGAGCTACCATATCATGTGTCCTAAAGTCATTCTTTAAAGAGCTACAGAAATCACTGAAATGGAGGGAGCCCTGTTTTTACCATGTTTAAGATCTTCTGCTTAATATACATTTCAGAAACTTCCTGGCAGTGACAAACCCCTTCCACAACCTCACAGTCTTCCCATTCTCCATCCTACTTGTATCAGTGCATAACTGGTCTGCCAGTCCCTATCTATGGTGTAAATGTAGCCCTCCAACATTTGCATATTCCTCCTTGAACCTTCCAGTATCTCATTTCCTTACCTCTTAATATTATCGCAGATCAACACCCCAGCCCCAATCTTCCTAACACTCTTATCCTCCATGTAATGACTATGAAAGTCGCATCATTTATTGCATCTGCTTTCCGAATATCCTTATTGTGATACAATGCCTTTATATTACAGCAATGATAAGAATAAAGACCTGTGGCTGTGTTAAATATAAATCTTAAGGGATTTGTCACCCCATGACTATTACGGTCTTAACCAAAATGCATCTTATTTACAGTGTCCTATCCATTGCCATACGCATGCTCTGATTGGCGGTGTAGAATTATATTGCCACTTTTTACATGATTTAATGCAGGTCCACCTGGCTTGATTGATCGTGTCCTCCTGGATAAAGTATTTGAAGGACTGACTGATGGTTGGAGAACATACCAGCAGATAAGTACTTGGAAAACAAAAGATTTATTTCCAAAAACCAAACAGCTGCTAAAAGCCCTACTTCTGATTTCACAAAATCGGTTAGGTCCATTCACAAGGATCTTGTGAACTTGCCAAAAAAGCTACACAGACGTCATGATGGAAGGAGAGGAAACAGCTGTAAGAAGCCAGAGCTGCATCTTCTGAGCCCTCCGTTCTCAGCCAGATTTGCTTTCATATGCACAGAGATGACACTTATGTTCCTGCAAAGGAGGCTGTGTAATAGAGAAACTTCGCTCAATAAAAAGGTTATAATATGAAAGTGAGGACTTACTCATAATAGAACATACTTGCCTTGTTCAAGAACAGGCCGAAACAATGCCAAAGCAAAAAGTGCTACAAGTGCACATTTGCCCAATCACGCTGCTACATCTCTCAGAAATATCTTAATTGTTCCCACCACCCCTAGTAAACATCTGACAGACCGCACAAGTAAACAAGCTGTTCTCGTAAAGGGAGAAGAAAGAACAAATAACCCCAGGAGTCTGCCCTTAACTGCCCTGGTTGCATCATGCAGAGCACAACAGACAGCTCTGCTATACAAGAACTGGCGGCCAAGGCGGCTCTACTGGATTATGTAAGACCCTGAGGAGGATTTATCAAAGCTTGGAGAGAGATCATATACTAACCAATCTGCTCCCAACTGGCATCTTACAGGCAGTGTTTAAAACATGACCGAAGCAGTTGGTTGGTACGCTCTCTCTCCACCAAGCTCTGATAAAGATCTCCCACTAACACACACAAAAAATAAGAATTTACTTACCGATAATTCTATTTCTCGTAGTCCGTAGTGGATGCTGGGAACTCCGTAAGGACCATGGGGAATAGCGGCTCCGCAGGAGTCTAGGCACATCTAAAGAAAGCTTTAGGATCACCTGGTGTGCACTGGCTCCTCCCCCTATGACCCTCCTCCAAGCCTCAGTTAGGATACTGTGCCCGGACGAGCGTACACAATAAGGAAGGATTTTGAATCCCGGGTAAGACTCATACCAGCCACACCAATCACACTGTACAACTTGTGATCTGAACCCAGTTAACAGCATGATAATAGAGGAGCCTCTAGAAAAGATGGCTCACTACAGCAATAACCCGAATTTTTTTTGGTAACAATAATTATGTACCAGTATTGCAGACAATCCGCACTTGGGATGGGCGCCCAGCATCCACTACGGACTACGAGAAATAGAATTATCGGTAAGTAAATTCTTATTTTCTCTGACGTCCTAGTGGATGCTGGGAACTCCGTAAGGACCATGGGGATTATACCAAAGCTCCCAAACGGGCGGGAGAGTGCGGATGACTCTGCAGCACCCAATGAGAGAACTCCCGGTCCTCCTCAGCCAGGGTATCAAATTTGTAGAAATTTACAAACGTATTTGCTCCTGACCAAGTAATTGCTCGGCAAAGTTGTAAAGCCGAGACCCCTCGGGCAGCTGCCCAAGATGAGCCCACCTTCCTTGTGAAGTGGGCATTTACAGATTTTTGGCTGTGGCAGGCCTGCCACAGAATGTGCAAGCTGAATTGTACTACAAATCCAACGAGCAATCGTCTGCTTAGAAGCAGGAGCACCCAGCTAGTTAGGTGCATACAGGATAAACAGCGAGTCAGATTTCCTGACTCCAACCGTCCTGGAAACATATATTTTCCGGGTCCTGACAACGTCTAGCAACTTGGAGTCCTCCAAGTCCCTAGTAGCCGCAGGCACCACAATAGGTTTGGTTCAGGTGAACGCTGAAACCACCTTAGGGAGAAACTGAGGACGAGTCCTCAATTCCGCCCTGTCCGAATGGAAAATCAGATAAGGGCTTTTACAGGATAAAGCCACCAATTCTGACACGCGCCTGGCCCAGGCCAGAGCCAACAGCATGACCACTTTTTCTGTGAGATATTTTAACTCCACAGATTTAAGTGGGTCAAACCAATGTGACTTTTGGAACCCAAAAACCACCTGGAGATCCCAAAGTGCCACTGAAGGCACAAAAGGAGGCTGTATATGCAGTACCCCTTTAACAAATGTCTGAACTTCAGGGACTGAAGCTAGTTCTTTTTTGGAAGAAAATTGACAGAGCCGAAATTTGAACCTTAATGGACCCCAATTTCAGGCCCATAGATACTCCTGTTTGCAGGAAATGTAGGAATCGACCCAGTTGAATTTCCTCCGTCGAGCCTTACTGGCCTCGCACCACACAACATATTTTCGCCAAATGCGGTGATAATGTTTTGTGGTTACATCCTTCCTGGCTTTTATCAGGATAGGGATGACTTCATCCGGAATGCCTTTTTCCTTCAGGATCCGGCGTTCAACCGCCATGCCGTCAACGCAGCCGCGGTAAGTCTTGGAACAGACAAGGTCCTTGCTGGAGCAGGTCCCTTCTTAGAGGTAGAGGCCACGGATCCTCCGTGAGCATCTCTTGAAGTTCCGGTAATCAAGTCCTTCTTGGCCAATCCGGAGCCACTAATATAGTGCTTACTCCTCTCCATCTTATCAATCTCAGTACCTTGGGTATGAGAGGCAGAGGAGGGAACCCATACACTGATTGGTACACCCACGGTGTTACCAGAGCATCTACAGCTATTGCCTGAGGGTCCCTTGACCTGGCGCAATACCTGTTGAGTTTTTCCCAACGGTTTATAATCATGTGGAAGACTTCTGGGTGAAGTCCCTACTCTCCCGGGTGGAGGTCGTGCTGAGGAAATCTGCTTCCCAGTTGTCCACTCCCAGAATGAAAACTGCTGACAGTGCTATCACATGGTTTTTCGCCCAGCGAAGAATCCTTGCAGCTTCTGCCATTGCCCTCCTGCTTCTTGTGGCACCCTGTCTGTTTACGTGGGTGACTGCCGTAACGTTGTCCGACTGGATCAACACCGGCTGACCTTGAAGCAGAGGTCTTGCTAAGCTTAGAGCATTGTAAATGGCCCTTAGCTTCAGGATATTTATGTGAAGTGATGTCTCCAGGCTTGACCATAAGCCCTGGATATTCCTTCCCTGTGTGACTGCTCCCCAGCCTCGCAGGCTGGCATCCGTGGTCACCAGGACCCAGTCCCGAATGCCGAATCTGCGGCCCTCTAGAAGATGAGCACTCTGCAACCACCACAGGAGGGATACCCTTGTCCCTGGTGACAGGGTTATCCGCTGATGCATCTGAAGATGCGACCCGGACCATTTGTCCAGTAGGTTCCACTGGAAAGTCTTGCGTGGAATCTGCCGAATGGGATTGCTTCGTAGGAAGCCACCATTTTTACCCAGAACCCTTGTGCATTGATGCACTGAGACTTGGTTCGGTTTTAGGAGGTTCCTGACTAGCTCGGATAACTCCCTGGCTTTCTCCTCCGGGAGAAACACCTTCTTTCTGGACTGTGTCCAGGATCATCCCTAGGAACAGAAGACAAGTCGTCGGAACCAGCTGCGATTTTGGAATATTGAGAATCCAATCGTGCTGCCGCAACACTACCTGAGATAGTGCTACACCGATCTCCAACTGTTCCCTGGATCTTACCCTTATCAGGGAATCGTCCAAGTAAAGGATAACTAAAATTCCCTTCCTTCGAAGGAATATCATCATTTCGGTCATTACCTCAGTAAAGACCCGGGGTGCCGTGGACCATCCCTACGGCAGCGTCTGAACTGATAGTGACAGTTCTGTACCATAACCTGAGATACCCTTGGTGAGAAGGGTAAATTTTGACATGAAGGTAAGCATCCTTGATGTCCCGAGACATCATGTAGTCCCCTTCTTCCAGGTTTGCAATCACTGCTCTGAGTGACTCAATTTTGAATTTGAACCTCTGTATGTAAGTGTTCAAAGATTTTAGATTTTAAAATCGGTCTCACCGAGCCGTCTGGCTTCGGTACCACAATAGTGTGGAATAATACCCCGTTCCCTGTTGCAGGAGGGGTACCTTAATTATCACCTGCTGGGAATACAGCTTGTGAATGGCTTCCAAAACTGCCTCCCTGTCAGCGGGAGACGTCGGTAAAACAGACTTTTGGAAACGGCGAGGGGAATACGTCTCGAATTCCAATTTGTACCCCTGAAATATTACCTGAAGGATCCAGGGGTCTACTTGCGAGTGAGCCCACTGCGCACTGAAATTCATTGAGAACGGGCCCCCACCGTGCCTGAACTTGTAAAGCCCTAGCGTCATACTGAGGGCTTGGCAGAGGCGGAAAAGGGTTTCTGTTCCTGGGAACTGGCTGATCTCTGCAGCCATTTTCCTCTCCCTCTGTCACGAGCAGAAAAGAGGAACCCTTTTGTCCGCTTGCCAACCAGGACTGCGCCTGATAATACGGCGTCTTATTTTGAGAGGCGACCTAGGGTACATCCCCTTTTTTAAGGCAATACTTCCAAATGCCGTTTGGAATCCCTGACCACTTTACTGGTAGAATACAACGCACTTATACTTGATGCCAGTCGGCAAATATTCCGCTGTGCATCATGCATATATAGAAATGCATCTTTTAATTGCTCTATAGGCAATAATATACTGTCCTTATCTAGGATATCAATATTTCCAGTCAGGGAATCCGACCACGCCAACCCAGCACTGCACATCCAGGCTGAGGCGATTGCTGGTCGCAGTATAACACCAGTATGTGTGTAAATACATTTTAGGATACCCTCCTGCTTTTTATTAGCAGGATCCTTAAGGGCGGCCATCTCAAGAGAGGGTAGAGCCCTTGTTCTTACAAGCGTGTGAGCGCTTACGGGGGGGTAGGGGGTGTTTCCCAACGCACCCTAACCTCTGGCGGGAAAAGGTATACTGCCAATAACTTTTTAGAAATTATCAATTGTTATCGGGGGGAAACCCACGCATCATCACACACCTCATTTTATTTTTCAAATTCAGGAAAACTACAGGAAGTTTTTCCTCACCAAACATAATACCCCTTTTTTGGTGGTATTCATATTATCAGAAAAGTGTAAACATTTTCCATTGCCTCAATCATGCAATGTGTGGCCCTATTGGAAATCACGGTTGTCTCTTCACCGTCGACACAGGAGTCAGTATCCGTGTCGGCGTCTGTATCTGAGGTAACGGGCGCTTTAGAGCCCCTGTATGAGACGTCTGGACATGCACAAGCTGGGTAGCCGGCTGTCTCATGTCAACCACTGTCTTTTATACCAAGCTGACACTGTCACGCAATTTCAACAGTACATCCACTCAGGTGTCGACCCCCTAGGGGGTGACAACACTATTACAGACACTCTACTCCGTCTCCACATCATTTTTCTCCTCATACATGTCGACACAAACGTACCGACACACAGCACACACACAGGGAATGCTCTGATAGAGGACAGGACCCACTAGCCCTTTGGGGAGACAGAGGGAGAGTTTGCCAGCACACACCAGAGCGCTATATATATACAGGGATAACCTTATATAAGTGTTTTTCCCTTTATAGCTGCTGTATTGTTTATACTGCGCCTAATTTGTGCCCCCCTCTCTTTTTTAACCCCTTTCTGTAGTGTAGTGACTGCAGGGGAGAGCCAGGGAGCTTCCCTCCAACTGAGCTGTGAGGGAAAATGGCGCCAGTGTGCTGAGGAGATAGGCTCCGCCCCTTTCTCGGCGTCCTTATCATCCGTTTTTCTGTATGTTTTGGCAGGGGTTAAATGCATCCATATAGCCCAGGAGTTATATGTGATGCATTTATTTTAGCCATATAAGGTTTTTATCGATTTATTGCGTCTCAGGGCGCTGCCCCCCCAGCGCCCTGCACCCTCAGTGACCGGAGTGTGAAGTGTGCTGAGAGCAATGGCGCACAGCTGCGGTGCTGTGCGCTACCTTATCTGAAGACAGGATCGTCTTCTGCCGCCGATTTTCCGGACCTCTTCGCTCTTCTGGCTCTGTAAGGGGGCCGGCGGCGCGGCTCCGGGACCCATCCAGGCTGAACCTGTGATCGACCCTCTGGAGCTAATGTCCAGTAGCCAAGAAGCCCAATCCACTCTGCACGCAGGTGAGTTCGCTTCTTCTCCCCTTAGTCCCTCGATGCAGTGAGCCTGTTGCCAGCAGGTCTCACTGAAAATAATAAACCTAAACTAAAACTTTCACAAAGAGCTCAGGAGAGCCCCTAGTGTGCACCCTTCTCGTCGGGCACAGAAATCTAACTGAGGCTTGGAGGAGGGTCATAGGGGGAGGAGCCAGTGCACACCAGGTGATCCTAAAGCTTTCTTTAGATGTGCCTAGACTCCTGCGGAGCCGCTATTCCCCATGGTCCTTACGGAGTTCCCAGCATCCACTAGGACGTCAGAGAAAAGTGGCTGATGCAGAGAGGGACAATACATACATGTAACTGAAACAAGACTATCATTTGTCTGGCTTCAAGGACTTAGGGATATATTCAACTGAAGTCGAAAGCTGCTGTCTGTTGGAAAGACGGCAGTTTTCGACTTTTTTAGGTCGGAAGGGGTTCTGACCTATTCAATATACCCCAAAATGATCCGACAAGTCGGGGAGTTCGACATGTCGAAAAGCAGGTGGATCGCGGAATAGCTGCCGATACGCGTGCTTCTGTCGGAGACGGCGCCAAATCCAACAGGTTTTGGCCCCCTTCCGACCATCTCAATAGGACTTTAAAGAGATGAGGGACATGAGGGAGCTGGGAGGAGGAGACAGGGAGGGTGGGGGATGGGGGGAGGTGGGGGGGGTGGGGAGAGAGCCGCAGGGAGACGGGGGAGAGCAGCGGCTACAGCACAGCATATGCAGGAGGAAGTGTCACAGCCGCCGTTCGCGGCAGCGTCCACCCGGCTCCAGCAAGTGGGAGCACAGCAGGTATCGGAGGTATCAGCTGCAATCCCTCTGTCTTGCAATGGGGGGATGCTAAATATTGGTGGTTACTGTTCATGGAATAAGCCGCAAATATTTATTGATAAATGGGCCCAATAGTGTGAGGACAGCTCAGTGTGTTTAGGAAATCAGTCACAAGTGGGTCACTGCCCAGTGCCATATTTCTGTGCAGTCACTGACTAAAATCTATATAACGTTTTGTTAATATAATTGCTGTCAACAGTATGCCATTACAGAAACCCTTGGATACTTAACATTTATAACACATTGGGGAGAGGTGAGGGGGAGAAAGATTATACCTATACATATGAAAATCGTATATGTACACACACATATATTAGATTACATTATGTTATACAAAGCTGTACATTATTTGGCCAATGCCCTAACTTGCACATGAAGGACCAACATGGACTGACAATCACATGTAGAACGTGGATTTACTCTGCAGGTACGGCCAGATGGCTATTACAAATATATATTATTGTTAGTACACTGTTTAGTGTTGGGGGAGGTGGGGATTCTATAAAAGAGTTGAGGAAGCAGAGCTGGAAAGTAAACTAATGACACAGGGCCTAATTCATGTTTGTACACTATATCACTTCACACAACTGAGCGATTATTGGCAGACTGCGCATGTGCCACAATCACAGTGCGTACACGCTAAGGCACCTTTGAAATGCCACTTGCAGAGAAAATTTTAACACAGAGTGAATGACAGGAAGAAACCTTTTTGTAGGAGGTAACAGGGATTGGCGGCAAAACAGCAGACATGTCATGGGCTTTTCCGGGGCGTGTATCTGCCTACAACTGTGATCATGTATGCAGAGAAACATGGCGTCAGTGTTGCTCGTGCTGTGGGCAGTCTGCCTAGCCATAGACTCAATGGGGGTACCTCATTATTGCAGCAGTGCTGCATATATGTGTACACAGCTGCTGGGGGCTTTGCAATGGCTCCGAAGGGCGTCAATATAATTTTGTCGACGGCTGCGTCACTTGCAATGTTCAGCCTGAAACATCAAAGCTGAGTAGACATGTGTACAAACATGAATTAGGCCCACAGTGTATATAAATACCGTCACATTTATCACCATCTTATATGCAAAAAGTCATGAACAGGCAATAAAGACCAAGATATTTATTATTTTTCTTTAAATCATTTAACATGGCATTTTCTATGATTTTACAGTATTCCCCTGGTTGACTCCAATACATATTCTTTCTTCCCCCTAAATAACTTCAGATCCAACAGGTTAAACCCGCAGACACATCCCTACGTCATGGGGGCCGATGATCCGCTGTAAGCCGAGCAACAGCAGTTGCTGTGTGAGGGGAAAAGGACGGGAGTGAGACACAGCACGTTTCAAGAACCCAGCGCAGGCTCACAGACCTCATGCCCTGAACACTCCGCTCTCCCCCTCACATCCTGCTGCAGGGCCCTGGTCATGCTGTCCACCATGGTGGGAAAGCTGGAGCTGGGGTGAGAAAGCGACTACAGTTTGTTTATGTTACATGGAGAACCAGGACCCTGTATGTCACAGACGTGGGGGATGGGGTGTGCTGGGTTTCCTGAAGCTGACTGGAGTAACAGTGCTGTATTAGTGATGAGTCGTGGGCCGCACGCATTAGGTAGGGGAAACAGAGTGTAGAAGTAAATTATATGGGGAGGAGAGAATGAAAGCCAAGACGTGCACTGCGCGTGACCGCGCATCCTCATACATAAGCCTGTTAAGTGTCGCTGATCTGAGGGAAAGTACTGGATTGCATGGATTCCGGAAAGAGGCTCAAATGTCATTATCATTGTAATTACAGTCAAACATCTTGACCAAAAGCTTAAAAAAAAATAAAAGGCCAGAAATGTTTGTAGTAGTGGGCTGTTGACAAATCAGAAACCAGATCTGAAGCCGCAGCTGCCAGGCAAGGGTCTGACGTCTACACAACTTACAGTACATGACGGCGGCACCTGATCAGTAAGCGGATGCTGCAGCATGGAAAAAAAGACGCTTACCTTGCTGTTCAACATCAACAATGAGAAATGTAATGTGAATGTCTCTGGGTGAAATAATAATAAATTATTGCTGTGTAAAAGCATGGCAGAAAGCACCTGACTGTGAGCAAGCAGCTCTACCCTCCGACCCCCCCCCCCCCCCCTCTCTCTCTCTCTGCTCTGGAGCCTGTCCCAGGCACTCTGCCACAAGTCTCTTCACAGAGAGCGAACAGCAGTGCTCTCTGCCAGTACCTCAGAAATCCGTTTACAGGGACCTGCGCTGCCCATATAACCCAGTTATGGCCGGTGCTGCAATTCTGTATGCCTACCTCTATGTATCAATCAGCAGATCTCAGAGAGTAAAAAGGTCTGGAATGAGGGCTTAGCGTATTCCCACATTTAGGGCCTGATGCAGTGTCTTAACACAGCTGTCTGCAGAGCATATCTGTGTGTTTTGCGCCGCACATGCTTCAGAGAGAGCATACACAAGCATGGGTAACGTAGAGTAATATGCATTTCAAATGCATCTCCACCAATGACAGAAGGGGCTTTATCAGGGCATTCACGTGTAGACAGTTTAAGGAGGCAAGGTATGTTGGTGACCTGTGCTCGATTGGAGGAGGGGGGGGGGGGGTTAAATTTTTCTGTGGGTGCACCAAAACATAGTGGGTGTCCACAGTGGCTATTCCATTGTCCCTTCGTTTAACACGCATGCCTTATGTGCGTACCGGGTTTAGCTTTGCCTGAACTTAGGCGCTCAAACAGGTGTTTTCGCACATATCAGCTCGTACCTCAGGAGGCTGCGAGCTGAACTGTTTCCCCCTGGCAGCATGCATGCCCAAATGGAGAACCAAATCAAATTGCTCTGTTAGGCACCATCTAGTGGCAGCCAGGGCAAAGAACAATTGAATTCATCTCCATGTGTTAATGTTGACTGCTTTTACTGGTACTGGCAACACTTAATTTGACTTTTGTAATTAAAGGAAGATAAGAACAAAAAGGTTGGTTTCCAATTTAACGTATTACAATTAACTTTGTAATTCTAAGCATTTTTATTGGATTGTAATTATCCCCCTCCCCCCCATATCGAACCCAACCCACCCTCCTGAGTAGGAAATTGCACAAGTAGGTGACCAACAGAATGACAGCATTAAAGTTCAAGTTTAGCATTCTTTAAATGTCCATAGATATGTATTACATAAACCGTTCGTGTGCATAAAGCCCTTAAGGGCAAAACATAACACCGGACACCTATATTAGGTGAGAAGGCTGAAGGAAAAGAACTGGTAAATGCATTTTCCATTGTAGATGGCCATGGGTATACATGCATTAGTAAAGAAGAGGCGGCAAGTTTAGTGAATTGCACAAAAGGAACATAAACCAGATGTGTAAAGCTTGCAGCACAACTTCTTCCAGAGCTTTTGGCACTCATCGGTATTAGTATAAAATAGTGCAGATTGTCCAATTTTCTGGATGGGAATTACATTCCTAGACAAGTAGTTAATTCCCCTGGGAGTGTGACGTATTACTCACGTGGGAAATTGTACATGAAGCATGCCTGTGCCGAGATTATCCACTCCGCTCGTGTCTCGCAGAATATGGCAATATTAGACCTGGGTTTCTGGCCAAGAGCAGCCAATCCACTCCCAAACAGAGAGGCGGACATGTAGGTCTCCTCGTAGGATATCCAGTTGTACCGTCCCAGTATTACCTGGTGAGGATTCGGGAATACAAAGCATGATTAGTAAAGTGGGAGGACAGTCCTATAACAGGTTATACATTTGGTTTTTATCTAGAATGCATTTTGGCATAGTTACTAGGTCTGACTAATATTACATACTCAACACACCTTTAATAAGGCAGATATTTTATTCAAATTGACAGGCAAAGTGCCGGGGTGGGGGTGTGTGTGTGTGTGTGTGTGTGTGTGTGTGTGTGTGTGTGTGTGTGTGTGTGTGTGTGTGTGTGTGTGTGTGTGTGTGTGTGAAACTGCTTGGGCGAGTGGGAGGGGGGTCTTCTTTCAGCCGCGGGTGACTGCCGCCTTACCAGCGGCAGGTCACTGCGCAGCGTGACCTCACAGTCAGAGGTCATGCTGCACCGTGAGGAGGGAGCCGGTCAGCGTCTGAGGATCCTGGGACGCTCAATGCTGATCCTGCAATCCCTGGGACTGGACCTTCCAATATGGGGATTGAATCCTGGCCTATTTTTGGGCTAAATCCCGGGATCCCACCGATCCCAGGATTGGCCACACTAGTGCTAGTGTGTAACATGTCAGCAGGCACAATGGTGTCCAAGCACCTGCTATATTACTTCTGCGCTAAGCAAATCCCCTTATAAGTACGTTTGCCATAATATGCCTTTAATCTAGGACACCTATGATTTACATGGGTTCTGTGGCTAGTTAGAGTCAAGCATGCATTTCACCTGGTTTTAATCAACCACATCACCTGCGTAAAACATAGGTGTCCCGGATTAAAAGAAATATTATGGCAAGTCTACTTATAAGCAATTAAAGTGGGCTTGTAGCGAGACAGCTAAATAAGACCGCATGAAAACAGAACAGTTTTTGATAAATCACAACAGCACACAAACTACATGCGTGGGTTTCCAGTCTCCATATAAAAGACCATCTCCATAGAGTACTAAGGGCCTAATTCAGACCTGATCGCAAAAGCAAAATGTTTCTCTAATGGGCAAAACCATGGGCAGTGCAAGGGGGGCAGATGTAACTGCTGCAGAGAGTTAAGGTGCATACACACGGAGAGATTTTGGCTATGAGAGATTTTGACTAACTTTTCCCTTGAACTGGCAGTAGGAGATTTTGACTAACTTTACCAGAGATTTTGTCTATGCAAGAGATTTTGGCTATGGGAGATTTTGACTATCTCATTTAAATAAGGGGATGAGTGTCATATATAGGATGAATTTACAGGGTGGCTGGTATTTAAATAGCTAAAAGTAAAAAAAAAAAATTTGCGTGGGGTCCCCCCTCCTATGTAAAACCAGCCTCGGGCTCTTTGAGCCAGTCCTGGTTGTTAAAATACAGAGGAAAAAATGAGTAGGGTTCCCCCATATTTAGACAACCAGCACCGGGCTCTGCGTTCGGTCCTGGTTTAAAAAATACGGGGGACAAAAGACATAGGGGTCCCCCGTATTTTTAAAACCAGCACCGGGCTCCACTAGCCAGGGAGATAATGCCACAGCCGGGGGACACTTTTATATTGGTCCCTGCGTCCGTGCCATTACCCCCCCCAACTAGTCACCCCTGGCCGGGGTACACTGGAGTGAGGACCCCTTAAATCAAGGGGTCCCCCCCTCCAGCCACCCAAGGGCCAGGGGTGAAGCCCGAGGCTGTCCCCCCCATCCGTGGGCCGGTGGATGGGAGGCTGATAGCCTTTCAATAGTAATATTGTTCTTTACAGGAGGCCTATAGGTCCCAGCAAGCCTGCCCCAGCATGCTGGCACTTGGAGAACCACAAGTGCCAGCATGCCCGGACATAAAGGGCCCGCTGGCACCTGTAAAGAAAGTATTAAAAAAAAACACAACACATTCTTTTAAAAATCCTTTATTAAACTGGGTCTTCACCTGGGGGCGGCGGCCTTTAAGCTCTTTTGCATGGCCGCCGCCTTCCCAGGGCTTCCGGCGTCTTCACCTGGGGGGGGGCGCCACCTCCCCAGGGCTTCTGGGGTCTTGCTCCGGCGTCTTCACCTGGTGGGCGGCGGCTGGTAAGCTCTTTTGCATAGCCGCCGCCCATCCAGGACTTCCACGGCGTCTTCAGGAGCTCTTCTCCGCTCCTCCTCCGCCGTCGGACTGAAAGCCGCTGCCTCGCGCTGACTTATATAAGTCAGCGGGAGGGGGCGGGGCGATGACGCGGCGAGCCGTGATTGGCTCGCGGCGGCCATCTTGAATTTCAAAAATGACGCTGAGGCGCCATTTTTTAAACTGGTACCGCTCCGCTGCCAAACTCTGCAAGAGAAAGGTAAATTTCCGCCGCCCGCACCGCTGCCGCAACCCGCCGCCGCCCGCACCGCCGCCGCCCACACCGCCACCCGCACCGCCGCCGCCCACACCGCCACCCGCCGCCGCCCGCACCACCGCCGCCTGCAACATCGCTATCGCTGGGAAAAATCGCTGGCCTCTAGCGATTTTAACTAACTTTACCAGCGACATAGCCAAAATTGACTTGCCGGCACTGACTATTTTTCCCAGCGATAGCGACTTAGCGGGGACGCGCATCGCTATCGCTGCCTGTATACACACGGAGCGATCTGCACTAACTTTTTGAGCGATTTTGACTATATAGTCAAAATCGCTCAGTTATATCGCTCAGTGTGTATGCACCTTTAGATTTGGGTGGGTTATATTGTTTCTACGCGCTGCTTTATATTTACAACGCAATTTAGATTTCAGTTTGAACACACCCCACCCAAATCTAACTCTCTCTGCACATGTTCTATCTGCCCTCCGCAGTGCACATGGTTTTGCCCATTAGAGCAGATGGCTATTGCGATCACTATACATTTACACTGGAAAGTTAAGGTAACACTGTACAGTGTATTTTACCTTCATGTGTGCAGTATATCCTTTAAAGGAGAAATACAACAAATGAATGATGGTCTCCTAGGTTTTACATGTACGCAGTCTGTGTTAGCCCCCGAAGTAAAACCCTATGCTACTAACTAAACATAAGCTGAATCAGACTATGTAAGGTGACCTGACAGTACATATCTAACCAGCTTCATAATGGACACAAGAGCAAGGTTTTCCATTCTGCCAGCAGTGTGAGAGAGTGCCTCTGTAGAGCAAGCAGCAATGCAGGTACCAACGCAGGCACACACACCCACTTCATGTTTACCATCACTTCCCCTTTAATATCCTACTCAGGAGGCCGGTTCCATGTTCACAATAACAAACGGGTTGAGCAGAGGATGAGCTCAGCGACTAACCCTCTCTTCTCTGGGGAGCTGTCCTCCAGCACGTCAATGGCTGTCACATGCCAAAGCCCTGCGCTCTATCAGATGGAAGCCCTGCACACCCCTAGTACACAAGTGAACAACCTGTATAAGGAGATGTATAGAGTCACACATAAAGGAGATGGGTACAGGACCTATGGGGGCACTTCCAGAGTTGTGGCTCCACACAGAAGCTGCTGTATACTGTATGTAGGGAGGTAGTCAGTCACCCAATAACACTGCTATAAATCTCAAGAAATTGCAGGAGGGACAGAAGTAATACATTTATTATTAAATAGAAATAAAAGCATGTTACATATACCCAAGACTGCTAGGCCAGCAGGGGAGGTACTGGTTCCGGATATAAGCAATAGTATAATAGGAGTTTGAGTGTCCCCTGCATCTTATTATATAAGAAAACAAGGTCATGTGTGCATGACATTTCTACACAAGGGGGTACTTGCCATGAGACATAGATAGACAATATAAAACATGGAAATGCAGTAAGCGCAGGAGGAATGCACTGTCTGGGCATACGATTTGCACCTTACCAAACAAACACCATTAGTATATGTACCACAGAGCATGCAGAGAAAGATTACTGAAGTGGTAACAATGTGCAACCTCATCTCACCCAGCACAATTCAATGAATAATATGATTTATTGGAATATAAATACTGCTTCCTAGTGGTGAGAAGTAAAACTGCAACACTTTCATGTGTGCCCTGACATAGATCAGGTCAAGTGGTAGCCACTAGCCACTTGTTATGGGGGGATATGTTGTGCCACATACAACTATTTTATACAGCAAATACAGATGAACGTTATTACAGAGTAAACTGGAATCGGGATTTATGATACAATAAACCCAATTATTCCCAGGTTTCTTTTTTCAGAAGGGATTCTGAAGCGCCCACTTTAGACTTGAGATTTGAGGTAAAACAGTAAATCCCCATGTAACCTTAATGGGCCAGTGAAAGCCTAGCACAGAGCATGGTAATACCACAAATCACAAGTGAGAAAGTGGTAAAACTACAGAATGAGCACATTTAACCTGATGCGATGGAGTACCAGCAACTGTAAAAGTGAAGGTTTGCATCATTATTTGGACAGGTATAAAACATTAATCCCAGAAGATACTAAATGACATACATGTGTGCTGAATTAAACTTCCAGCAAGTTGTACTGTAGCCAGAATTAGTACATATGCATTCTTAATCCACCTCCCCTTTTTCTTTTCAGGGTAACATACAATGTAGACCCAAATTTATATCTAATGGTTACAGCGATATGGAGATACTTCAGGGCAAAGACACGGCTGCCCCAAGGCTCTTCTTATTATTACTAGGCGCTCTTCACACCGTTGTAAGGGGCAACGCCCCGGTAATCCCTACAGAAACGTTAAAGGTGTAGAATAGTAGGTTTATAGGTGTTTTGGAGGAATGGGTGTTTTACTCGTGGATAAATATAGCATGACAAAAGGGAATGTGATGTTGAATGGGGTGTAGGGTCTTGTGAGTGGGTGAACAGTGTCTGCAGGGGAGGATGTAGGGATGGTGGAGGGGACACAAGGTGTGTACCTTGGTGGAGTTGTGGGTGTGTGGGCTAGGGGGATGGGGGAGGTAGTGTTGGAAGATGCCGTGGGTGGGGGAGTTCCACATGGGGTGTGTGAGTGGATGGGAAAAGGAATGGGGGCCGGTGTAGTGTGCATGGGAGGTGTGGGGAGTGGGGTAGGTGGAGGTTGATGGTTTTGTGGTGGTTTAGGGGGTGGTGTAGGGGTGGTTTAGTAGTTGATGGTGTGTGCCAGGTATGGGGCTAGAGTGTTTGGTGGATGATATTGGGAGGTGTTGTGTGTGTTGGGCAGGTGGGTGTTGTGTGGGTGTGGGGCCAAAAAAAAGTGTTCATGGTGTGTTTGTATGTGAAAGGTGGAGGGTGTAGTGAGGTGGAGGTGTGTGTGTCTGTGTTGCCGTGTGATGTAGGTATTGAGTGTTTGCGGGGAGGATTGTTGTTGAAGGTGGTGTATGTGGTGGATGGGCGAGAGTAAAATGGCCTTGTGGGTGGTGGATGTTGTTGCAGAGCTAGTGTTGTAAATGGTGTATGTGCATGGTGTGAGTGGTGGAGTGTTGTCAGTGGGGAGTACGGAAATGGAGAATGGGGGAAGGGTAGTGCTGTGAGTGAGGGAGGAACGTGTGGTTTGTAGGTGGGTTGAAGGGTTCATAGGTGCTGGGGGTGTTGGGGGTGGGGAGAGGAGGTTAGGGGGTTCCAGGTAAGAGTATGTATGTGTTTGGGGTGTGTGGTTGGGCTTAGGATAGGTGAGGCTGGTGAAGGTACTATGTTAGGTGTGGTGGTGTGTGCGCGCGGTAGGTGGTTTGGGCTGGGGTTTGTAAGACGATTTTGGACGGTGAATGACCGTGTATGGGGTTAACCGTGGATGGTGACCGGTGACAGTATATGCAGGTGACATGGGGTAAGGGATGGTGTTGGGGCTAGTTGGTGTTGTACTTGTTGGATTTGTGTTTGTGGGGTACACAGGGCATGGGGAGGGTGTGGGAAGGTGACATGGGTGGGGGAGTAATACATGTGGAGTGTGGGTGGATGATGGAGGGTATTTGTGGGGGTTGTGAGTTGTGAAGGGGGGGTGGGGAGTGGGTTGTGGGGATGGTGAATAGCCCATTCAGGTGTAGGAGGTAGTGGTTGTATTGTGGTGTGTGCATGGGAGGGTGGGGGGGGAGTTTGTGAGGAGGATGTGTAAGGTTGTGTTGAGGTGCAGGGGGTGGTGTATTTGTGGAAGGTGGGTGTTCGATATTGGGCTTGTGCGGTTGTTGGATGTGTTTGCGAGGTGTTGTGGGTAAATGTAGTTGGTGGGGTTTGTGGCGTGCTGGAGTTGTGGCTGTGCGAGGGTTGTGTTAATAGCTGTGAGGGTGACTGCTTGCTAAGGTGTTGTTGCAGAGTGTGGTTTTATGGAGTATGGGGAACAGGTGTTGTGGGAGCAGGGGTGTGTGGGGGTGCGTGTATGTTGTGTTTGGTGGAGGTGTGGGTGGATTGTTTCTGTATGTGGAAAGGGGAAGAGGATGTGGTGTTAGGGTGTTTGGTGGGGGCAGGGGTGTGTTGTTGTAGGAAATGTTGGAGTTGCACTTGTCATGTTGGTGCTTGTAGGGTAGACGGGTAGTGCTGTGGGCTAACTGTTGTTTTGATGGTGTGATATATTCCATGTTTAAGGTGAGAGTTTGTACGTGCTAGCTGGTGTATTTTTTCAGGCTGCATTGTAGAGGGGGGTGAAGGGACAGTGCTTGGTGGAGGCTTTTGTTGGAAGGGGTACATGGATTGTGCTGGGTGTTGAGAAGATGGAGTGGTTGGTGGCTGACCAGAGTGAGGCTGGATGGTGGATTTGGTCCGGACAGTGTATGAGTTGGGCTAGGGGTGATGGTTGGGGGAGGGGTTAGGAGGTGTAGTAGTTGGTGGAGATGTAGGTGTGGGGTTTAGGGTGAGGGTGGTGGAAGGTGGCATGGGTGAGGTTTTTCTGCACAGGGTGCTTTGTGTAGGGTATTGTGGTGTGTGCATGGGAGGGTGTGGGGGGAGTTGCAATTGCCATGTTGGTGCTTGTAGGTTAGATGGGTAGTGTTGTGGGCTAACTGTTGTTTTGATGGTTTAACAGAATCCGTGGGATGTAGAGAGAGGGAAGTGGGTGTGTGATAGGGGTAGGGTGGTGTTGGCCTGGATAGTGGAGGGTGTTGAAGGGAATGTGTGTGGTGGAGTGTTATTTTGGAGGGCTACGTGGTTTGGCGTGTGGGTTACAGAAAAGCGGTGGGTACGGATGTATGGTGCTTGCGTAAGTGCGTGGGGGTGGGTGGCTGCCTGTAAATGTATTGGTCTAGGGGTGACGGATGGGGGTGGTGACAGGAGGTGCAGTGTGTGATGGAGTTGTGGTTGTGGGTGGCAAGGGGATTGGGTTGGAGGTGTGCATGGGTGGAGTAGGTGGATGGTGGTGGGTTTTGTGGGGGTTGTGGTGTGTGCATGGAAGGGGGGGCGCAGATGGGTAAGTTTTGTATTGTTTTTTTTTTTGGGGGGGGGTTGGATGGGTGGTTGGCAGGTATGGGGTTGTTGTGGGATGGGCTTAGGGTGTGCGGGGGGTGTAGGAGAGGTGGTTGGGTGGGTTTGAGTGTCTTTGCAAGATGTAGTGTTGGGTGTGTGTGTGGTTTGTGTGTGTTCTTGTGGTGTGAGGGTGATGGGGACAAAAGTGAACGTTGGTTGTGTAGCAAAGATGGGGAAGGTGTTTCGTCGGTGGATGGGGGGGGTGTAGGGCGAGTGCGTGTTGTTAGGAGTGTGGCAGCTGAGAGTGTGTGTGTGTGGGGGTGTGTGTGTGTGGGGGTGTGTGTGTGTGGGGGGGTGTGTGTGTGGGGGTGTGTGGGGGTGTGTGTGTGTGGGGGGGGTGTGTGTGCAAGGTAGTAGGTGATGGTATATGTGGGACCATGAGGCTGCACTTGTTCCCCCCCTTGAGATGAGTGGGCTGTGAGTGGAGATTTGGGCAAAAGGGAGTCATGCACATTCGGGGATGGGTGATAGGGGTGGCTGGCCATTTGTTATTGTGTGGGTGCGCTGTTGTTGCTTGGCTGGTGGTGTGGGTGTGTGGTGCTGACAGGGGAGAGACATTCTTTATGCGGGGCTGGGGGCAGGAGCGGCGAGACATCTGTCGGCGGTACAGAGACAGGTGCGGGTGATGCTGCACTGCATGTGCACTGTGTCTTCGTCCGTTGTGCGGAGGGCGTCTCCCGGGACAGCGTGTCCCTGGGGCGGGTGGATGTGAGAGGTGGTGCTGGGGTTGTGCGGAGGGCAGGAGCGGTGGTGTGGGCTGCGGCTGTCCAGTGTGTGGTCGTCCGTGGTGCGGACGGCGGGTACCAGTACAGCGTGTCCCTGCCGCTGCTGGCTGTGGGAGGTGGTGCTGGGATTGTGCGGAGGGTGGGTTGGGTGCTGTGGGGTCAGGGTGTCCAGTGTGTGCTCGTACGTTATGCGGACGTCGGCTCTGGGGCTGCGTGGGCCATGAGTGGCTGCATGTGGAAACTGGTGCAGGGGTTTTGTGGAGGACGGGTTTGGGGGTGTGGGGTGCGGGTGTCAGTTGGGGTGTAGGTGGCTGTGTTTGCGAGGAAAACAAGGGAGGGGTCCATGGTTACTGGGCAGTGTGGTGCGTCCGTCCACTGGTGGCTTCTCCTTGTGGATGGTGGCCGGATTATGTGGCTGCTGCTCCCGTTGCATGTAGTGCTAAGTGGTGTGCTGGCACTGGCACAGGGCAGGAGCTGTTAACTCCGCCCAGGCCTGTGACTCCACCCAGCGTTAGAGGGCCAGGCATAGAGTCACATTTGGGCTAATATATAGGAGATGATTATTATCATCATCAACATCCTTTATTTATATGGAGCCACAATGAGTCCGCAGTGCCTTACAAAGTACAAAAGCAAGAAAGTGACTTACAGTGCAAGACATGAACAAGGCTTAGAAACATTGCTGCATCAGCAGTCATACCCAAATAAGGAGAGGGGTGGGGGTAACCGAACCCAAAAGGTTGGCGTCATTGGCAGCGGGAGGAAACAAAGGTATAAGCGAGTACAGAAAAAAACACATGGGGAAGAGGGCCCTGCTCGTGAGAGCTTACAGTCACATACAAAGACACTTTCCCGCACACATTTGGCACAGGCACAGAGAAACCACCACGTGTATGAGCTCTTACCCATGATGACTGTACAAGTATGTACTTTGCACAGTCCCTGCTACAATAACACCCCTCAATAAGTCCCCCATATGCAACGCACTGGCATTCTGTATGTAAATGTTCAGTCTACCTGTCATAAAACAAACCCTCAGGAGAGGTGGAATAAAAGGACACCAGAGTGCACAAAGCACAAGTAAGGTTAATGTATGCATCGTATTTAGCTAAGCGGCATCTCATTACATACCTGCGGACAGTACTTGTCACAGCATATGATGCAAAGAAGTAGTCACTAAATACTGATGAAGAGCTATCAAATACAGTTTAATTAACCCCTTTGTTGCAGAGGATCTTCTCACCCTTGTGCAGAGGTCATTTACAGGTTGAGTATCCCTTATCCAAAATGCTTGGGACCAGAGGTATTTTGGATATCGGATTTTTCCGTATTTTGGAATAATTGCACACCATAATGAGATATCATGGTGATGGGACCTAAATCTAAGCACAGAATGCATTTATGTTACATATACACCTTAAACACACAGCCTTAAGGTAACTTTAGCCAATATTTTTTATAACTTTGTGCATTAAACAAAGTGTGTGTACAAACACACAATTAATTTATGTTTCATATACACCTTATACACACAGCCTGAAGGTCATTTAATACAATATTATTAATAACTTTGTGTATTAAACAAAGTTTGTGTACATTGAACCATCAAAAAACAAAGGTTTCACTATCTCACTCTCACTCAAAAAAGTCCGTATTTCGGAATATTCCATATTTCGGAATATATGGATATGGGATACTCAACCTGTATTCACATTTGTGCTTATCACATTCCAATCTCACCGATTTATTTATGCGGTACCCATACAAATTATACCTTGTTTGTTACAGAACACGCTGTATAGTCAGGAAATATCATTAGCCTTTTTACTCATTCTAACACCAAGTTGTTGTTTTTTTAACCCAAATGGCCAAAATGGGTTTGTTAAAATTCCAAGAAAGGGAACCAAATGCTAACGTGTTTGTTTTTTTTTGTCTTGTAAAAGCACCACAAAAAAGTATTTTGTGGTTCGTTTCTCCAATAATTTACCTTTCCACAATAGTTAAAAGCAGGGTTCTATGTGTAGGTTTGACAAATAAAAATATATTCGTTATGGTAAGAACTTACCGTTTATAACAGCATTTCTCCTAAGTCCACAGGATAACATTGGGATACGATGACGCGACACCGGATTTGCACCAAAAGGTCAACGTTTTCGGCCTCCTAGCATGCAACGGACCCGTCCACATATCCCCGCCTCCTGGCTCAGGCAAATCAGTTGTTTTTCCAAAGCTCAAGGCAGGAGCATCAGAGAGCCCTAATCAGGCGAAAAGAACATACATGCACACCCTTACATACAAGAAGGAAGGAAGAGGTTTGCGAGTGAAAGGGTCTTCAAATCAGGTGCGTCAGGGTTGGATCCCTGTGGACTTAGGAGAAATACCGTTGTCAACGGTAAGTTCTTACCATAACGAATATTTCTCCGGCAGGGTCCACAGGTTATCCACAGGATAACATTTGGATGTCCCAAAGCAATTTAGTGGTGGGGATGCTCCTGATTGGACAGGAGAATCCTTCATCCGAATTCAGCATCCTGAGAGGCAAAGGTATCCAAGGCATAATGTCTAATGAATGTGTTAATGGATGTGTTAATGGAAGACCATGTGGCTGCCTTACACACATGTTCTGCAGAAGCACCACGTTGTGCTGCCAATGACAGACCTACCTTATGAGTAGAATGAGCAGAGACATTCCTGTATATTATCAATTTTCTTTTGGAACCATACTGTTAATGCGGACACTTGCACTCTCAAGGAAGCCACCCAAAGACCTTTGTCCATTCCTGCCTGAAGGAATGCCAGGACTCTGGAAACTCTGAATGCCCTAGAGTCAAATTTCCGGTCACTGCACCACTGAATATAGGTTTGCCATATTCGGTGATAAATGCGAGCTGAGGAAGGTTTTATTGCTCTGAGCATGGTTGATTTAAATTAACTGTTATACCAATGTCTTCTGTGCCAAGCCGGAGCTATTAGTATCACGGCGCCCTTTCCTTGTTTTACCTTTCGCATTACCCTGGGTAACAGGACGATGGGTGGAAAGACATAGGCTAGATGAAAGTCCCACCTCACTGACAGGACATCCACAAAGATCTCTCTGGGATCCTTTGTTCTTGACTCGTATGCAGGAACTTTTTTGTTCTGGCGTGACGCCATGAGATCCATCTCCGGTAAGCCCCATTTGTCTACCAGAATTTGGAAGACCTCTGGGTCATTCGTTTGAATGAATGGCATGTCGACTGAGAAAATCCGCTTCCCGGTTTAGGACTCCCGGAATGACTATCGCGGACAAGGTTGGAAGATGAAGTTCTGCCCACTTTAATGTGTGACTTACCTCCTTCATTGCATACTGGCTGCGAGTTCCACCCTGATGGCTGAGGTACGCTACTGCTGTTGCATTGTCCGAGCGGATTTGGACTGGTTTCCCCTGAAGGATGTCCTTTGCCTGAATAAGTGACATATATGGCCTGAAGTTCCAATATACTTATTGGCAGGCAACTTTCTTCCTTGGTCCATTGCCACTGGAAGCAACTCCTTCCAGACACTGCTCCCCAGCCGTGAAGGCTGGCATCCATTGTCAGAATTTCCCAATCTGATATCCAAAAGGGTCTCCCTTTGTTCAGACGGGATGTCTGTAGCCACTAGGGTAACGTCCTCCTTACTTCCAGAGGAAGGACTACAGTCTGTTTTTATTGTCTGATGAAAACCATTCCATTTGGAAAGGATCAGACGTTGCAGAGGTCTCGAATGGAACTGGGCATATTCCACAATATCAAATATTCGCCGACGCGATCAACCCCATCACACTCACTGCCGCGTGAATGGATACCTTTTGACTGTGTAGCAGCTCCTGAATCCTTGACTGAGTTTTGGATATTTTGTTCAGTTAGAAATACTCTCTGAAGTCCTGAATCCAGCACATCCCCCAAATGAGTCATCCGTTGGGACGGAATCAGAGACGACTTTGCCCAATTTATGAGCCAACCGTGTCTCAGCAAACAAGCTATTGTCTGTTGCAGATGACACTGGGTCAATTCCTGAGACTGTGCCAGGATTAATAAGTCATCGAGGTATGGAAAAATCCTTATCCCTTGTTGACTGAGATAAGATGTCATCGCTACTATAATTTTGATGACTACTCTGGGAGCTGTGGCCAGTCCAAATGGTAGGGACTTAAACGAAAATGTTGCTGGAGGATAGCAAACCTGAGAAAGGAACATGTAGGGAAGCATCCTGTATATCCAGGGAAACCATAAAATCCCCCGGCTCCATGGCCAAAATAATGGAACGTAAAGTCTCCATATGAAACCGAGGCACCCAAATGTACTTGTTCAGTACTTTGACACTGAGTATGGACCGGAACGACCCATTTGGCTTTTGGACTAGAAACAGGTTGGAATAAAAGCCCTGTCCTCATTGCGCAGGAGCAACTGGGATAATTACTCCCGACTTAAGAAATTTCTGAACTGCCTCTTGCAAAGCCCTGGCCTTTGTTTCCACTACAGATGGGATGGTACAAAAAAATAAGAATTTACTCACCGGTAATTCTATTTCTCGTAGTCCGTAGTGGATGCTGCGACTCCGTAAGGACCATGGGGAATAGCGGCTCCGCAGGAGACTGGGCACAACTATAAAGAAAACTTTAGGTCTAACTGGTGTGCACTGGCTCCTCCCACTATGACCCTCCTCCAGACTTCAGTTAGGATACTGTGCCCGGAAGAGCTGACACAATAAGGAAGGATTTTGAATCCCGGGTAAGACTCATACCAGCCACACCAATCACACCGTATAACTCGTGATACAATACCTAGTTAACAGTATGATAACAACTGAGCCTCTCAACAGAACAGATGGCTCAACAATAACCCTTTAGTTAAGCAATAATTATATACAAGTATTGCAGACAATCCGCACTTGGGATGGGCGCCCAGCATCCACTACGGACTACGAGAAATAGAATTACCGGTGAGTAAATTCTTATTTTCTCCGACGTCCTAAGTGGATGCTGGGACTCCGTAAGGACCATGGGGATTATACCAAAGCTCCCAAACGGGCGGGAGAGTGCGGATGACTCTGCAGCACCGAATGGGCAAACTCTAGGTCCTCCTCAGCCAGGGTGTCAAACTTGTAGAATTTAGCAAACGTGTTTGACCCCGACCAAGTAGCTGCTCGGCAAAGTTGAAGAGCCGAGACCCCTCGGGCAGCCGCACAAGAGCCCACCTTCCTCGTGGAATGGGCTTTCACTGATTTAGGATGCGGCAGTCCAGCCGCAGAATGTGCAAGCTGAATCGTACTACAGATCCAGCGAGCAATAGTCTGCTTTGAAGCAGGTGCACCCAACTTGTTGGGCGCATACAGGATAAATAGCGAGTCAGTCTTTCTGACTCCAGCTGTCCTGGAAACATATTTTCAGGGCCCTGACTACGTTTAACAACTTGGAAGCCTCCAAGTCTTTTGTAGCCGCAGGCACCACGATAGGTTGGTTCAGATGAAACGCTGATACCACTTTAGGGAGAAACTGGGGACGAGTCCTCAATTCTGCCCTATCCATATGGAAAATCAGATAAGGGCTTTTACATGACAAAGCCGCCAATTCTGATACACGCCTGGCCGAAGCCAAGGCCAACAACATGACCACTTTCCACGTGAGATATTTCAAATCCACGGTTTTAGGTGGCTCAAACCAATGTGACTTTAGGAAATCCAACACCACGTTGAGATCCCAAGGTGCCACTGGAGGCACAAAAGGGGGCTGAATATGCAGCACTCCCTTAACAAACGTCTGAACTTCAGGTAGTGAAGCCAGTTCTCTCTGGAAGAAAATCGATAGAGCCGAAATCTGGACCTTAATGTAACCCAATTTTAGGCCCATAGTCACCCCTGACTGTAGAAAGTGCAGGAAACGGCCCAGCTGAAATTCTTCCGTTGGGGCCTTCCTGGCCTCACACCACGCAACATATTTTCGCCATATGCGGTGATAATGGTTTGCGGTTACTTCTTTCCTAGCTTTAATCAGCGTAGGAATGACTTCCTCCGGAATGCCCTTTTCCTTCAGGATCCGGTGTTCAACCGCCATGCCGTCAAACGCAGCCGCGGTAAGTCTTGGAACAGACAGGGCCCCTGCTGCAGCAGGTCCTGTCTGAGCGGCAGAGGCCATGGGTCCTCTGAGATCATTTCTTGAAGTTCCGGGTACCAAGCTCTTCTTGGCCTATCCGGAACAATGAGTATAGTTCTTACTCCTCTTCTCCTTATTATCCTCAGTACCTTTGGTATGAGAGGAAGAGGAGGGAACACATAAACCGACCGGTACACCCACGGTGTCACTAGAGCGTCCACAGCTATCGCCTGCGGGTCTCTTGACCTGGCGCAATATCTTTCTAGCTTTTTGTTTAGGCGGGACGCCATCATGTCCACCTGTGGCCTTTCCCAACGGTTTACAATCAGTTGGAAGACTTCTGGATGAAGTCCCCACTCTCCTAGGTGGAGGTCGTGCCTGCTGAGGAAGTCTGCTTCCCAGTTGTCCACTCCCGGAATGAACACTGCTGACAGTGCTAACACGTGATTTTCCGCCCATCGGAGAATCCTTGTGGCTTCTGCCATCGCCGTCCTGCTTCTCGTGCCGCCCTGTCGGTTTACATGGGCGACCTCCGTGATGTTGTCTGACTGGATCAGTACCGGCTGGTTTTGAAGCAGGGGTTTTGCCTGACTTAGGGCATTGTAAATGGCCCTTAGTTCCAGAATATTTATGTGCAGGGAAGTCTCCTGACTTGACCATAGTCCTTGGAAGTTTCTTCCCTGTGTGACTGCCCCCCAGCCTCGAAGGCTGGCATCCGTGGTCACCAGGACCCAGTCCTGTATGCCGAATCTGCGGCCCTCTTGAAGATGAGCCCTCTGTAGCCACCACAGCAGAGACACCCTTGTCCTTGGAGACAGGGTTATCTGACGATGCATCTGAAGATGCAATCCGGACCACTTGTCCAACAGGTCCCACTGAAAGGTTCTTGCATGAAACCTGCCGAATGGAATCGCTTCGTAGGAAGCTACCATTTTTCCCAGGATCCGCGTGCAGTGATGCACCGACACCTGTTTTGGTTTTAGGAGGCCTCTGACTAGAGATGACAGCTCCTTGGCCTTCTCCTCCGGGAGAAACACTTTTCTCTGTTCTGTGTCCAGAACCATCCCCAGGAACAGTAGACGTGTCGTAGGGACCAGCTGTGACTTTGGAATGTTTAGAATCCAGCCGTGCTGTTGTAGCACTTCCCGAGATAGTGCTACCCCGACCAACAACTGCTCTCTGGACCTCGCCTTTATCAGGAGATCGTCCAAGTACGGGATAATTAAAACTCCCTTCTTTCGAAGGAGTATCATCATTTCGGCCATTACCTTGGTAAAGACCCTCGGAGCCGTGGATAGACCGAACGGCAACGTCTGGAATTGGTAATGACAATCCTGTACCACAAATCTGAGGTACTCCTGGTGAGGATGGTAAATGGGGACATGCAGGTAAGCATCCTTGATGTCCAGTGATACCATGTAATCCCCCTCGTCCAGGCTTGCAATAACCGCCCTGAGCGATTCCATCTTGAACTTGAATTTTTTTATATATGTGTTCAAGGATTTCAAATTTAAAATGGGTCTCACCGAACCGTCCGGTTTCGGTACCACAAACATTGTGGAATAGCAACCCATAGTAACCCCTTCCTTGTTGAAGTAGGGGCACCTTTACTATCACTTGTTGTGAATACAGCTTGTGAATTGCCTGTAACACTGCCTCCCTGCCTGAGGGAGTGGCTGGCAAGGCTGATTTGAGGAAACGGCGGGGGGGGGGGGGGGAAGACGTCTCGAATTCCAGCTTGTACCCCTGAGATACTACTTGAAGGATCCAGGGATCCACCCGTGAGCGAGCCCACTGATTGCTGAAATATTTGAGACGGGCCCCCACCGTACCTGGCTCCGCCTGTGAAGCCCCAGCGTCATGCTGTGGACTTAGAGGAAGCGGGGGAGGACTTTTGCTCCTGGGAACTGGCTGTATGTTGCAGCTTCTTTCCCCTACCTCTGCCTCTGGGCAGAAAGGAAGCGCCTTTAACCCGCTTGCCCCTATTGGGCCGAAAGGACTGTACCTGATAATACAGTGCTTTCTTTGGTTGTGAGGGAACATGGGGTAAAAATGTAGACTTCCCAGCTGTTGCTGTGGAAACGAGGTCCGAGAGACCATCCCCGAACAACTCCTCACCCTTATAAGGCAGAACTTCCATGTGTCGTTTGGAATCTGCATCTCCTGTCCACTGCCGAGTCCATAACCCTCTCCTGGCAGAAATGGACATTGCACTAATTTTGGATGCCAGCCGGCAAATATACCTCTGTGCATCCCTCATGTATAATAGTGCGTCTTTTATATGCTCTACGTTTAGCAATATAGTGTCCCTGTCTAGGGTATCTATATTTTCTGACAGGGAATCTGACCACGCAGCAGCAGCACTGCACATCCAGGCTGAAGCAATAGCCGGTCTCAGTATAACACCTGTGTGTGTATATATAGATTTCAGGATAGCCTCCTGCTTTCTATCAGCAGATTCCTTCAGGGCGGCCGTATCCGGGGACGGTAGTGCCACCTTCTTTGACAAGCGTGTGAGCGCTTTATCCACCCTAGGGGATGTTTCCCAGCGTGACCTATCCTCTGGCGGGAAAGTGTACGCCATTAGTAACCTCTTAGAAATTACCAGCTTTTTATCAGGGGAAGCCCACGCTTCTTCACACACTTCATTTAACTCTTCAGATGGAGGAAAAGCTACTGGTAGTTTTTTCTCTCCAAACATAATACCCTTTTTTGTGGTACCGGGGGTAACATCAGAAATGTGCAACACATTTTTCATTGCCTCAATCATGTAACGTGTGGCCCTACTGGAAGTTACATTAGTCTCATCGTCGTCGACACTGGAGTCAGTATCCGTGTCGACATCTGTGTCTGTCATCTGAGGTAGCGGGCGTTTTAGAGCCCCTGATGACTTTTGAGACGCCTGGGCAGGCACAGGCTGAGAAGCCGGCTGTCCCACATTAGGTATGTCGTCAAACCTTTTATGCAAGGAGTCGACACTGTCGCGTAATTCCTTCCACAGCACCATCCACTCAGGTGTCGACCCCGCAGAGGGTGACATCACGTTTACAGGCATTTGCTCCGCCTCCACATAAGCCTCCTCATCAAACATGTCGACACAGCCGTACCGACACACCGCAAACACACAGGGAATGCTCTGACAGAGGACAGGACCCCACAAAGCCCTTTGGGGAGACAGAGAGTATGCCAGCACACACCAGAGCGCTATATAACACAGGGATCCCACTATAAATGAGTGTTTTCCCTTATAGCTGCTTTTTTATATATATATATATATATATATATATATATATATATATATATATATATATATATATATATATATATATACATACATACATACATATATATATATATATATATATATATATATACACACACACATATTATATTATATATATATATATATATATATATATATATATATATATATATACACACACACACATACTGCGCCTAAATTTAGTGCCCCCCCCTCTTTTTTTACCCTTCTGTAGTGTTCAGACTGCAGGGGAGAGCCAGGGAGCTTCCTTCCAGCGGAGCTGTGAGGGAAAAATGGCGCCAGTGTGCTGAGGGAGATGGCCCCGCCCCTTTTTCGGCGGACATTCTCCCGCTTTTTCTGGAATACTGGCAGGGGTAATTTTACATCTATATAGCCTCTAGGACTATACATGATGTAGATTTGCCAGCCAAGGTGTCATATATTGCCCTCAGGGCGCCCCCCCCCAGCGCCCTGCACCCATCAGTGACCGGAGCGTGAGGTGTACATGAGGAGCAATGGCGCACAGCTGCAGTGCTGTGCGCTACCTTGGTGAAGACCGAAGTCTTCTGCCGCCGATTTTCCGACCTCTTCGTTGCTTCTGGCTCTGTAAGGGGGACGGCGGCGCGGCTCCGGGAACGAACACCAAGGTCGAGTCCTGCGGTCGATCCCTCTGGAGCTAATGGTGTCCAGTAGCCTAAGAAGCCCAAACTACCACCTGTTAGGTAGGTTCGCTTCTTCTCCCCTTAGTCCCTCGCTGCAGTGAGTCTGTTGCCAGCAGATCTCACTGTAAAATAAAAAACCTAAATATACTTTCTTTCTAGGAGCTCAGGAGAGCCCCTAGTGTGCATCCAGCTCAGCCGGGCACAAGATTCTAACTGAAGTCTGGAGGAGGGTCATAGTGGGAGGAGCCAGTGCACACCAGTTAGACCTAAAGTTCTCTTTATAGTTGTGCCCAATCTCCTGCGGAGCCGCTATTCCCCATGGTCCTTACGGAGTCCCAGCATCCACTTAGGACGTCAGAGAAATAAGATTTTAAACCTACCGGTAAATCTTTGTTCCTAGTCCATAGAGGATGCTGGGGACTCCGTAAGGACCATGGGGTATAGACTGGCTCTGCAGGAGACATGGGCACTCTAAAGACTTTAGATGGGTGTGCACTGGCTCCTCCCTCTATGCCCCTCCTCCAGACCTCAGTTAGAGAACTGTACCCAGAGGAGACGGACAGTACGAGGAAAGGATTTTTGTTAATCTAAGGGCAAGATACATACCAGGCCAGCCCACACCATCCACACCGTACAACTAGGAACATACGAACCAGTTAACAGTATGAAACAAAACAGCATCAGCCAGAGACTGATCAAAACTGTAACATAACCCTTATGTAAGCAATAACTATATACAAGTCTTGCAGAATTCAGTCCGCACTGGGACGGGTGCCCAGCATCCTCTACGGGCTAGGAGAAAAAGATTTACCGGTAGGTTTAAAATCTTATTTTCTCTTACGTCCTAGAGGATGCTGGGGACTCCGTAAGGACCATGGGGATTATACCAAAGCTCCAGACCGGGCGGGAGAGTGCGGATGACTCTGCAGCACCGATTGAGCAAACATGAGGTCCTCATCAGCCAAGGTATCAAACTTGTAGAATTTAGCAAAAGTGTTTGAACCCGACCAAGTAGCCACTCGGCAAAGGTGCAATGCCGAGACACCTCGGGCAGCCGCCCAAGAATAGCCCTCCTTAGTGGAATGGGCCTTTACCGAATTTGGTACCGGCAATCCAGCCGTAGAATGAGCCTGCTGGATCGTGTTACAGATCCAGCGAGCAAGTCTGCTTAGAAGCAGGAGCGCCAACTTTGTTGGCCGCATACAGGACAAACAGTGCCGTCCTGGCTACATACATTTTTAAGGCCCTGACTACATCAAGGGACTTGGAATCCTCTAAGTCCCCCGTAGCCACAGGCACCACAATAGGTTGGTTGGTTCATATGAAATGACGAAACCACCTTAGGCAGAAATTGAGGACAAGTTCTCAACTCTGCCTGATCCACATGGAAAATCTGTGAGACAAAGCCGCCAATTCGGACACCCGCCTTGCAGATGCCAAGGCCAGCAACATGACCACTTTCCAAGTGAGACATTTTAATTCGACCGTTTGAAGAGGTTCAAACCAGTGTGATTTTAGGAACTGTAACACCACGTTAAGGTCCCATGGTGCCACTTGGGGCACAAAAGGAGGCTGGATGTGCAGTACTCCCTTCAAAAAAAGGTTTGGACTTCCGGGAGAGAAGTCAATTCCTTCTGAAAGAATATTGATAGGGCCGAAATCTGTACCTTAATGGAGCCTAACTTTAGGCCCATATCCACTCCTGTTTGTAGAAAGTGGAGAAAACGGGCCGGGTGGAAATCTTCCGTAGGACCATTCTTGGCTTCACACCAAGATACATACTTCCTCCAGATACGGTGATCGTGTTTTGCCGTAACCTCCTTCCTAGACTTTATCAGAGTATGCATGACTTCCTCCGGAATACCTTTCCCAGCTAGGATTCGGTGTTCAACCGCCATGCCGTCAAACGTAACCGCGGTAAGTCTTGGAACACGCAGGGCCCCTGCTGCAACAGGTCCTCCCTGAGAGGAAGAGGCCACGGATCTTCTGTGAGCATGTCCTTAGGTTCTGAATACCAGGCCCTTCGAGGCCAATCTGGAACAATGAGTATTGCCTGCACTCTTTTTCGTCTTATGATTCCCAATATTTTTGAGATGAGGGGAAGAGGAGGGAACACATAGACCGACTGGAACACCCATGGTGTCACCAGGGCGTCTACCGCTACTGCCTGAGGGTCCCTTGACCTGGCACAATATCTCTGAAGCTTCTTGTTGAGGCGTGACGCCATCATGTCTATTTGAGGAAGTCCCCAACGACTTGTTATCTCTGCAAAAACTCCTTGATGAAGTCCCCACTCGTGTCTGCTGAGGAAGTCTGCTTCCCTGTTGTCCACTCCCGGAATGAAGACTGCTGACAGAGCGCTTACGTGATTTTCCGCCCAGCGCAGAATCCTGGTTGCTTCAGTCATTGCCACTCTGCTCCTTGTCCCGCCTTGGCAGTTTACATGAGCCACGGCTGTGACGTTGTCCGATTGAATCCGCACCGGTAGGCCGCGAAGAAGATTCACCGCTTGTCGTAGGCCATTGTATATGGCCCTCAATTCCAGTACGTTGATGTGTAGACAAGCCTCCTGGCTTGACCATAGTCCCTGAAAATTTCTTCCTTGTGTGACTGCTCCCCCACCACGGAGACTCGCGTCCGTGGTCACCAGAACCCAGTCTTGAATACCGAACCTGCGACCCTCGAGAAGGGGAGTACTCTGCAGCCACCACAGGAGAGAGACCATGGCCCTGGGGGACAGGCTTATTTTCTGATGTATTTGTAGATGGGACCCCGACCACTTGTCCAGAAGGTCCCACTGAAACGTCCTCGCATGGAACCTGCCGAAGGGGATGGCCTCGTAGGTTGCCACCATTTTTCCCAGTACTCGAGTGCATTGATGGACTGATACTCTTTTTGGTTTTAGCAGGTCCCTGACCATGTTCTGGAGTTCCTGGGCTTTTTCCATTGGGAGAAAAACCCACTTCTGTTCCGTGTCCAGAATCATGCCTAAGAAAGATAGCAGAGTCGTTGGAAACAACTGTGACTTTGGTAGATTTAGAATCCAGCCATGCTGCTGCAGCACTCTCAGGGAGAGCAACACGCTTTTCAGCAACTGATCTCTCGATCTCGCTTTTATCAGGAGATCGTCCAAGTACGGGATAATTGTGACTCCCTGCTTGCGCAGGAGCACCATCATTTCCGCCATTACCTTGGTGAAAATCCTCGGGGCCGTGGAAAGCCCAAACGGCAACGTCTGAAACTGGTAATGACAGTCCTGTACAGCAAATCTCAGGTACGCCTGATGAGGGGTATATATGGGGACATGAAGGTATGCATCCTTTATGTCTAGAAACACCATAAAATACCCCCCTTCCAGGCTGGAGATAACTGCCCGGAGCGATTCCATCTTGAATTTGAACTTTTTCAAGTACAGGTTTAGGGATTTTAGATTCAGAATGGGTCTGACCGAGCCATCCGGTTTCGGGACCACAAACAGAGTTGAATAGTACCCCTTCCCCTGTTGGACTAGGGGAACCTTGATAATCACTTGCTGTTGACACAGTTTTTGAATTGCAGCTAAAACTATTTCCCTCTCTGTGGGAGAAGCTGGTAAAGCAGATTTGAAAAATCAGCGAGGAGGCACCTCTTCGAATTCCAGCTTGTAGCCTTGGGATACAATTTCCATCGCCCAAGGATCCACGTCTGACTGAACCCAGACCTGGCTGAAGAGTCGAAGACGTGCCCCCACCGGCGCGGACTCCCGCAGCGGAGCCCCAGCGTCATGCGGTGGATTTAGTAGAAGCCAGGGAGGACTTCTGCTCCTGGGAACTAGCCGTAGCAGGCACTCTTTTCCCTCTACCTTTACCTCTGGCGAGGAAGGAAGAGCCCCGACCTCTTCTGGACTTATGCGACCGAAAGGACTGCATCTGATATTGTGGTGTTTTCTTTTGCTGTAGGGGAACATAAGGTAAAAAAGTAGATTTACCCGCGGTAGCTGTGGAAACCAGGTCCGCGAGACCCTCCCCAAATAAAACCTCATCCTTGTAAGGCAAAACTTCCATATGTCTCTTGGAGTCGGCATCACCCGTCCATTGGCGGGTCCACAGGGCTCGCCTAGCAGAAATTGCCATGGCGTTGGCTCTTGTACCTAACAGCCCCACGTCTCTCGCAGCGTCTCTCATATATAAGGCTGCGTCTTCAATGTGACCCAAGGTAAATAAAATGCTATCCCTATCTAGGGTATCAATGTCGGATGACAAGTTATCTGCCCATGCTGCTACTGCGCTACATACCCAAGCCGACGCTATTGAGGGTCTGAGCAAGGCACCCGTATGTGCATAAATTGATTTTAAGGTAGTTTCCTGTCTGCGATCAGCAGGATCCTTGAGGGCTGCCGTGTCTGGAGACGGTAGCGTCACCTTTTTGGACAAGCGCGTCAAAGCCTTGTCCACCCTGGGCGAGGATTCCCACCGTAACCTGTCCTGTGCGGGGAAAGGATACGCCATAAGAATTCTCTTGGGAATCTGCAGTTTGTCTGGAGCTTCCCAAGCCTTTTCAAATAACGCGTTCAGCTCATGAAATGGGGGAAAGGTTACCTCAGGCTTCATTTTCTTAAACATGCATACCCTCGTGTCAGGGACAGAGGGGTCATCTGTGATATGCAAAACATCTTTTATTGCAATAATCATATAATGAATACTTTTGGCCACCCTTGGGTGTAACCTCGCATCATCGTAGTCGACACTGGAGTCAGAATCCGTGTCAGTATCAGTGTCTGCTACTTGGGACAGGGGACGTTTCTGAGACCCTGGAGGCTCCTGTGATACAGCCAAAGCCATGGATTGACTCCCTGTTTTTTCTCTGGGCTTTGCTTTGTCCATTCTCTTATGTAATAAAGACACATTTGCATTTAAAACATTCCACATATCCAACCAATCAGGTGTCGGCATCGCCGACGGAGACACCACAATCATCTGCTCTACCTCCTTAGATGAGTCTTCCGCTTCAGACATGCCGACACACACGTACTGACACCCCCACACACATATGTATGGAGACAGTCCCCCAATAAGGCCCTTTGGAGAGACAGAGAGAGAGAGTATGCCAGCACACACCCAGCGCCACCGGACACTGGAATGAAATCCCAGTCAGTACAGCGCTTTTATATAAATAAACTCACTGCGCCAAATAAATGTGCTCCCCCCCTCTTTTTTGCCCTCTGTACATGTGTTCAGCAGGGGAGAGTTCGGGGAGCCAGCTTCTCTGCAGCGTGCTGTGGAGAAAATGGCGCTGGTTAGTGCTGAGGGATCAAGCTCCGCCCCCTCAACGGAGGGCTTCGGTCCCGCTCAAATCCTTATACTGGCAGGGGTTTTTGCAATATACAGCCTCCGCAGTATATACCTATGCCAGTGTCCCTAGAGGTTTCATAATTGCTGCCCAGGGCACCCCCCTCCCCTGCGCCCTGCACCCATACAGTGCCACCAGTGTGTGTGTAAATGCGGGAGCAATGGCGCGCAGCGTTACCGCTGCGCGGTACCTCAATGAAGATCTGAAGTCTTCAGCCGCCTTTGAAGTCTTCTTTCTTCTCATACTCACCCGGCTTCTATCTTCCGGTTCTGTGTGGAGGACGGCGGCGCAGCTCCGGGACGAACGGAGAGGGTGAGACCTGCGTTCCGACCCTCTGGAGCAAATGGTGTCCAGTAGCCTAAGAAGCAGAGCCTATCATTTAAGTAGGTCTGCTTCTCTCTCCTCAGTCCCACGATGCAGGGAGCCTGTTGCCAGCAGTGTTCCCTGAAAATAAAAAAACCTAACAAAAGTCTTTTACAGAGAAACTCAGTAGAGCTCCCCTGCAGTGTACCCAATCTCCTCTGGGCACAGGATCTAACTGAGGTCTGGAGGAGGGGCATAGAGGGAGGAGCCAGTGCACACCCATCTAAAGTCTTTAGAGTGCCCAGTCTCCTGCGGAGCCCGTCTATTCCCCATGGTCCTTACGGAGTCCCCAGCATCCTCTAGGACGTAAGAGAAAAAATCTTTGAGGAGGGTGTTTCTTGAAAGCAAATGCATAACCGTGAGATACCGCTTCTTGCGCGCAGACATCTGTGATAGGCTGTTGCCAGCCAGATTTGTGCAAACTGAAGTCGGCCTCCCATCCTGGGGTCCCCCAGGTGGAGGCCGGCAACATCAAGCTGATGGCTTATCTTCTGATTTGGAAGCCGGTCCTCTGGTAGCCCAATGTTTTTTAGTCTTACCAGACTTGTTGTATTGGGACTGTTTGCCATCACCTTTTCCTTGAGACCGGAAGGCTGGAAAGTTAAGCTTGAATTTGTGTGTGGAAGGAAATTTGACTTTCTTAGAGTCTGCTTCAGACTCCAAAATACTGTTTAATTCTTTACCAAAAAGAAAATCTCCAGTAAAAGGCAAAGACTCCAGAAATTTCTTGGATTCTGAATCAGCTTTCCATGTACGTAACAAAACCGCTCTGCGAGTGGCTACTGCTGAAGCTGATGCCCGAGAAGCAACAGTACCCATATTCAAGGCTGCTTCTTCCATAAACATCGCCGCCTGTTGAATATGTGCAATATGGGATTTTTGCTCTCTAGATACCATTGAAAGATCCTCCTCCAATGCATCAGCCCAGGAAACCACTGCTTTTGCCATCCAGGCTGAAGCCATGGCTGGTCTTATGATTGCCCCAGATAAGGAAAAAACGAGTTTTATGGTAAGAACTTACCTTTGTTAAAACTCTTTCTGCGAGGTACACTGGGCTCCACAAGGAATGGACAATGGGGTGTAGAGTAGGATCTTGATCCGAGGCACCAACAGGCTCAAAGCTTTGACTGTTGCCAGAATGCATAGCGCCGCCTCCTATATCACCCCGCCTCCCAGCACAGGAGCTCAGTTTTTAGTTAACCAGTCCAATGCAGTAGCAGGAAAAGAAACGACAATGGTTAGTAGCCACAACACCGCATTCTCACGACAGGAGACGTGTCAGCGGCTAATGCCATACCAACCAAAAGAAGCTAAGTGCGTCAGGGTTGGCGCCTTGTGGAGCCCAGTGTACCTCGCAGAAAGATTTAACAAAGGTAAGTTCTTACCATAAAACTCGTTTTCTGCTGCGGGGTACACTGGGCTCCACAAGGAATGGACAATGGGGATGTCCTAAAGCAGTTCCTTATGGGAGGGGACGCACTGTAGCGGGCACAAGAACTCTGCGTCCAAAGGAAGCATCCTGGAAAGCGGCAGTATCGAAGGCATAGAACCTTATGAACGTGTTAACAGAGGACCACGTAGCCGCCTTGCACAATTGTTCAAGGGTAGCACCACCTTGGGCCGCCCAAGAAGGTCCAACAGACCGAATAGAATGGGCCTTAATGAGATCAGGAGCAGAGAGACCAGCCTTCACATAAGCATGTGCAATCACCATTCTAATCCATCTGGCCAGAGTTTGCTTGTGAGCAGGCCAGCCCCGTTTGTGAAACCCAAACACAACAAAAAGAGAATCTGATTTCCTAATAGGAGCAGTTCTCTTCACATAGATACGGAGAGCCCGTACCACATCCAAAGACCGCTCTTTGGGAGACAGATCAGGAGAAACAAGTGCCGGAACTACAAATCTCCTGATTAAGGTGGAACAAAGAAACCACCTTAGAAAGATAGCCGGGACGAGTCCTAAGAACCGCCCGGTCACAGTGAAATATCAGATATGGGGAACTACAGGACAAGGCACCCAAATCCGACACTCTTCTAGCTGAAGCAATAGCCAGCAGAAACACCACCTTAAGGTAAAGCCACTTGGGGTCAGCTGAACCAAGAGGTTCAAACGGAGACTCTTGTAACGCCTCCAAAACCACTGACAAGTCCCAAGGAGCCACAGGCGGGACATAGGGAGGTTGGATACGCAACACGCCCTGAGTAACGGTATGCACATCAGCACAAAAAAAGGGAAGAAAGAGGGCTCGGAATGCCCTAAAGTGGTGCACACAATCTTATATTAAAATATAACTTTTATTATTATATATAATAAAACCAGCGAATTTTAAGAAAAAAGGTAAGAGAGTGTAAATAAGATAGAAATTGTGATTAAAATTGAAAAAGCTGCGCACTAGATGTCATCCGTATAGTTCCTAAATTCTAATATTGGAACAATGAAGAGTGTCCTAGAGGTATATGCTTTCTCTATAACTGTATATCTGTTATTCTAAACTCCTAGAATAAGTGTCTCTATTTTTCAAGTCCCTCTCGGGATATGTACTGTGAGACCGTTATGGAAACAGGACTCCTATTTTCTTAATATATAATAGTAACAAAATGATAGTAGTGCTCCAATGGTTTGCTGTGTTAAATGATAAACATAATGAAATGATCTTCCAACAATGTGTGTTATGTTTTTATTGTATCACTGGAATGATAACATAATTCTTAGGCTTCAATTGTACCACAGAGGCATCTGTATATTCTCAGTTCATTTGATACTGTTACATCCACTGTGAATGAGTCATGTGTGTAGTGATACAATTGTAACACATGCAGGAGAAACAGCAGGTGTCTCTGATGAAGCAAACAGCGAAGCGTGCGTCAGGCTAGCTGTGCACTTTAGACAGTCTCCATATCATGTTAGAATAGGAAGGATATAACCATATGAGGAGTGTCATCCCATGCAAATTGCAGGGAAATAGGAAACAGTCTTGTCAGATACCAGACTCCAGTGTGCATTGTGAAATTCAGTGTGCATAGTGAAGGATATACCAAGTGCTCCTTGAGTAGGAAACAGCTTAATTGAGAAATATATGTAACTCTATTGTGTGCATTGAAAGTTACTGAGCAGAATTAATGACATGTAGTAAATACCTTTAATTAATGTCCTTATAGATGCAGTACTCAGTTTTAACATAAACAGTATACTTATACTATAAAGCACTGTTCAAAGGACTGCATATATACTGGGGCATCAGTGACATGGTTCACATGCTTAATGAATGCCTAATTGCTATTCAATAAGCCTGCTCTATCTCTGTCTCAATCTAATTCAAAAGAATAAACTTTGAATGCTCCTTTATGAATAATTTAGGAGCGAATACAGTATAACATTATAGTGATTCCGAGGGGAAAGTGCCTAATTAATACTGTGTTAAGGTGAATATTAATCACCAATCAACATTGTGACGGGGAAAGTTTAACCCATTGTGATAAGCAGCAACGTGAGCTGCAAATAAGTCCATCCTCATGTCACAATTAAACTGAGATTAGATTGTCAGGCATAAACAGCCAAGAACAGTTAGAGTTTAATCTGAGAATCAGACATCTGCTGTTTCTCCTGCATGTGTTACAATTGTCACAATTAAACTGAGATTAGATTGTCAGACATAAACAGCCAAGAACCATAAGGCTGTTAGAGTTCAATCTGAGAATCAGACACCTGCTGTTTCTCCTGCATGTGTTACAATTGTATCACTACACACATGACTCATTCACAGTGGCTGTAACAGTATCAAATGAACTGAGAATATACAGATGCCTCTGTGGTACAATTGAAGCCTAAGAATTATGTTATCATTCCAGTGATACAATAAAAACATAACACACATTGTTGGAAGATCATTTCATTATGTTTATCATTTAACACAGCAAACCATTGGAGCACTACTATCATTTTGTTACTATTATATATTAAGAAAATAGGAGTCCTGTTTCCATAACGGTCTCACAGTACATATCCCGAGAGGGACTTGAAAAATAGAGACACTTATTCTAGGAGTTTAGAATAACAGATATACAGTTATAGAGAAAGCATATACCTCTAGGACACTCTTCATTGTTCCAATATTAGAATTTAGGAACTATACGGATGACATCTAGTGCGCAGCTTTTTCAATTTTAATCACAATTTCTATCTTATTTACACTCTCTTACCTTTTTTCTTAAAATTCGCTGGTTTTATTATATATAATAATAAAAGTTATATTTTAATATAAGATTGTGTGCACCACTTTAGGGCATTCCGAACCCTCTTTCTTCCCTTTTTTTGTGCAGATTTATTTTGCCCGTGGTAGCACCCCCTAAACTGTCATGAATAACACAGATGTGTTTGGGACAAAATAAATAAGGGGTTATTTTCATAGAAGTTATTCAACCTGTGCGACCAGTACTACAGTCGGTATGCACATCAGGTAAGGTCGCAATTTTTTCTCTGAAACCACACCGACAAGGCAGATACTTGAACCTTGAGCGAGGCCAGACGCAGGCTTAAATCCAGGCCCTGCTGAAGAAAAGCCAACAACTTGGCTATACTAAACTTGGAAGCATCATAATCGTTAGATGCGCACCAAACAAAGTAAGAATGCCAGACTCTATAGTAAATCCGAGCCGAAGCCGGTTTCCAGGGCCCGCAACATAGTTTGAATAACCGCCTCAGAAAACCCTTTAGCCCTTAAGACGGAAGCTTCAAGAGCCACGCCGTCAAAGACAGCCGGGCTAGGTCATGGTAGACACAGGGGCCCTGAACGAGGAGGTCTGGACGTTGTGGAAGTAGAATTGGACGCTCTGACGATAGGCCTTGCAGGTCTGAGAACCAATGCCGTCTGGGCCACGCTGGAGCTATGAGAATCAGATTTCCTTTTTCTTGCTTGAACTTCCGAATTACCCTGGGCAGGAGTGACACCGGAGGGAACACGTACGGCAGCCATAACCTCCACGGTACCGCCAGCGCATCCACGAATGCTGCTTGAGGATCCCTTGTCCTTGCTCCGAAGACCGGAACTTTGTGATTATGTCGAGACGCCATCAGATCTACGTCTGGAAGGCCCCACCTTTCCACTAGGAGTTGAACCACTTCTGGATGGAGGCCCCACTCGCCGGCATGCACGTCCTGACGACTGAGAAAGTCCGCTTCCCAATTCAGGACTCCCGGAATGAATATTGCCGATATGGCCGGTAGATGGCGTTCTGCCCACTGTAGAATCCGTGAGACTTCCTTCATTGCTAGGCGGCTTCGAGTGCCGCCTTGATGATTTATGTAAGCCACTGTGGTGGCGTTGTCCAACTGTACTTTAACAGGACGGTTCTGAATTAAATGCTGGGCTAGGTTCAAGGCATTGAATATCGCCCACAACTCCAGAATATTGATCGAGAGGAGGGACTCCTCCTTGGTGCACCGCCCCTGAAGGGAGTGTTGCTCCAGCATTGCGCCCCAACCTCTTAGACTGGCATCTGTCGGAAATCCAGAACGGACGGCCCCTGCACAGTTGTTGGTCCCGGAGCCACCAGAGCAGTGACAGCCGGACCTCTGTAGTCAATGAGATCATTTGAGACCTGATCCGGTGAGGCAGGCCGTCCCATTTGGCTAGAATCAGCCTCTGGAGAGGGCGAGAGTGAAATTGAGCGTACTCCACCATGTCGAATGCTGACACCATGAGGCACAGCACCTGCAGCGCCGGATGTATCGACACTTGCGGACGAGATAGGAAGCAACGAATCCTGTCCTGAAGTTTCAGGACTTTCCCCTGAGACAGGAACAACCACTGGGTGTGAGTGTCCAATAGTGCTCCCAGATGCACCATGCTCTGAGCAGGGATCAGGGATGGCTTCTTCCAGTTGATGAGCCACCCGTGGGCTTGCAGAAACCGGACCGTCACATCTAGATGACGCAGGAGAAGTTCTGGGGAATTTGCCAGGATTAACAAGTCGTCCAAATACAGCAGTATCCTGACCCCTTGACGGCGGAGTACCACAGTCATCACGCCATGACTTTTGTAAAGACTCACGGAGCCGTTGTTAAACCAAAAGGTAACGCCCGAAACTGGTAATGGCAGTTGCCAATCGCAAATCTCAGGTATTGCTGATGAGACACAGCTATAGGAATATGCAGGTAAGCATCCTGTATATCCAGGGAGACTATGAAGTCCCCAGGTTCCAAGGCCAGAACTATAGAGCGAAGGGTTTCCATCCGGAACTTGGAAACCTTCACAAACTTGTTCAGTGCCTTGAGGTTGAGAATGGGCCGGGAGGACCCATTCGGTTTCAGGACTAGAAACAGCCGAGAATAGTACCCCCGGCCCCTCTGCGCAAGAGGCACCTGTACTACGACTCCTGTATCCAGGAGGTCTGTACCACTGAATGTAGAGTGTTTGCCTTTGTCTTGTCCAACGGGACATCTGTCTGGCAAAATCGATGAGGGGGTCGGTTTTTGAAGGCTATGGCGTAACCTTGAGTGACGACTTCCCGTACCCAGGCATCTGAAGTGGTCTTCAACCATTCCTGGGTATACCCTAGTAGCCGACCCCCCACCCTGGGATCCCCCAGAGGGAGGCCCGCCCCGTCATGCGGCAGGCTTATCTGTCTTGGAAGCTGGCTGACGGGCCACCCAGGCTCTTTTGGGCTTAGGCTTACCAGGTTTGGAAGTGCGGGCCTGCTTGTTGTACGCCTGACCTTTTGCTTTACCTGAAGGACGAAAGGGGCGTAAGGAAGTACCTTTAGCCTTCAACACAGAAGAAGCAGTACTTGGCAGATAGGCAGTTTTGGCAGTAGCCAAGTCAGCCACAATCTTATTTAAATCCTCCCCAAACAGAATATCTCCCTTAAAAGGGAGTACCTCCAGGGTTTTTCTAGAGTCCAGATCCACAGACCAGGATCTCAGCCACAATATCCGGTGAGCCAGGACTGATGTAGTAGAGGCCTTGGCTGCCAGGATACCAGCATCAGAAGCCGCCTCTTTAATATAACGAGAAGCTGTGACAATATAAGACGAGCATTGTCTAGCATGGTCAGAGGAGATTTCAGCTTCTAACTCCAAGGCCCATGCTTCAATGGCCTCTGCAGCCCAAGTAGCTGCAGTAGTGGGCCTTTTTGCAGCACCTGTGAGGGTGTAAATCGCTTTCAGACAACCCTCCACACGTTTATCCGAAGGCTCTTTTAGAGACGTGACGGTGGTGACCGGTAGAGCTGAGGAAACCACCATCCTAGCCACATGTGAGTCCACTGGAGGAGGCGTTTCCCAATTCTTAGACAGCTCCGGCGCGAGGGATAGCGAGCCAGCATCTTCTTTTGGAGGCACAAACTTCGTACCCGGGTTTTCCCAGGGTTCCTGACGTATATCCACTAGGTGGTCAGAGTGAGGTAAAACTTGCTTAATCACCTTCTGACGCTTGAACCTATCTGGTTTCTTAGGAGGAACGGATGGCTCGGGATCATCCGTAATCTGCAAAATGAACATAATAGCCTCCAAAAGATCAGGAACATCCACATGTGAACTACCCTCCCCATCAGCCGTATCCGAGTCAGAACCTGTGGGGTCAGTGTAAGTGCCGTCTTCATCCAACGAGGTGTCAGTGACAGCAGTGGATTGTGAGGAGACAAGCGCTCGCTTAGAGGACCCCTTGGACTTAGGTGAGCGATGGTCAGACTTTTTAGTAGTCAGGGACTGGTTCAACTTCTTTAATTGAGCAGATAAATCGTCCGCCCACGGCGGGTTAGCTGCAGGGACCACATACGGTTGTACCGGCATTGGGGGTCCCATAGGGGGTGTTAGTTTATGAACTAGCATATGGTGAAGCGTGGAAAAAGCGTCCCACAGTGGGTCATTATGTGCCTCCGTTACCACAGTCCCGCTGGGGGGCAAGGAGCCCCCAGAACCAGAGCTGCTATATTCTCCTCATAGGTATCTGCGGCTTCAGCAACACCGGCAGTGTGTTCAGCCCCAGAACAGTTACCCTCAGAAGCAGACATGATATAACTTGCAGTATCAGGTAACACAGTACAATTTGTCAGCAGCACAATACCTCTAGCCCAAACCCCTGCGCAGTGTAGTCAGCACCAGCAGAGATAAAGGAGAGATATGGTGACTAAATCACAGAGAAAAATACGTAATACAGTATATCTTTGTGAAAATCCTATATTAGATAAAACCTGACGCACCAAGCCCCCTCAGGTTATAGAATATAGGGATAGCAGGTTGAGTGAAAGACACGACATGGACACCACTCAGCTATCAAATGCACACACAAATAGTCACAGTCTGTACAATGCAGAGGTTATTACTAACAATACTGCAGTGGACTAGCTTACACAGCTATATAACAATAGATATAACAGTACACAGTAAGAACTGGATGTATATCACAGGGTAATTGTACTAGGAAACCCTGACTAAGTGCACTCTTTCTTAACTAACACTGACTAAAAAAGGCAGTTAGAATACTTAAGGGTCTTGTAAAGTCACAGCACTGACAACCAGGTGGCTTTACATAGGAGGATTTGCCCAAGCATTCCCAGGAACAGTGACCTGAGGGATAATGGTGCCGCAGACACTGCCAGGAAGTGAGGGAGAGACAGATATGCAGCTCCAGGGTGGGAACATTTGCAGAAAATGGCGCCCTGGGGCTGGGGGGAGGGGCTTCAGGTCCAAGATCTATCCCCCTGCTGGCAAAACCACCGGGTACTGCGGGCTCTAATAAAACGGTTTATAGAGAAAACCTGACCCGTCCCATGCCCTGGTGATCTAGTGGGATTGCCTGTACTGCCACAGTGTCCACCGCCAGCGTGCGCGGCCCGCCTCCCACTGACCGCGCCGGATCGGGATAAAGACCGGGTCCCGCAAGCGGGACCCACTTACCACCTCCCGAAGCGCGGCCACGCGATCCCGGAGAGCCCCCGTCGTGTGTGCCTGACAAGAAGAAAACCGGAGCCTCCTGCTGTAGTTACCCGGCACCCAGGGCTCGGGAGTGTACAGCGCCGCTGGGGAGAGCCGGAGCTGCAGCCGTGAATGTCCACTGACATGTAACACTGCTGCTGCCCTTGAAGTCTTCACTTTTTTCCTCAGAAAAAAAGCTCTTCTTAGGGCTGCCTGGAGCAGCCCCTCTGTTAAGTGCCTGCTACTGCAGTACCACCTACAAAATGGAGATCCTGTGCAGGGAGGCGGGATGATATAGGAGGCGGCACTATGCATTCAAAGCTTTGAGCCTGTTGGTGCCTCGGATCAAGATCCTACGCTACACCCCATTGTCCATTCCTTGTGGAGCCCAGTGTACCCTGCAGCAGAAAAATAAGAATTTACTTACCGATAATTCTATTTCTCATAGTCCGTAGTGGATGCTGGGGACTCCGAAAGGACCATGGGGAATAGCGGCTCCGCAGGAGACTGGGCACAAAGTAAAAGCTTTAGGACTAGCTGGTGTGCACTGGCTCCTCCCCCTATGACCCTCCTCCAAGCCTCAGTTAGGATACTGTGCCCGGACGAGCGTACACAATAAGGAAGGATTTTGAATCCCGGGTAAGACTCATTACCAGCCACACCAATCACACCGTACAACTTGTGATCTGAACCCAGTTAACAGCATGATAACAGAAGGAGCCTCTGAAAAGATGGCTCACAACAACAATAACCCGATTTTTGTAACAATAACTATGTACAAGTAATGCAGACAATCCGCACTTGGGATGGGCGCCCAGCATCCACTACGGACTATGAGAAATAGAATTATCGGTAAGTAAATTCTTATTTTCTCTAACGTCCTAGTGGATGCTGGGGACTCCGAAAGGACCATGGGGATTATACCAAAGCTCCCAAACGGGCGGGAGAGTGCGGATGACTCTGCAGCACCGAATGAGAGAACTCCAGGTCCTCCTCAGCCAGGGTATCAAATTTGTAGAATTTAGCAAACGTGTTTGCCCCTGACCAAGTAGCTGCTCGGCAAAGTTGTAAAGCAGAGATCCCTCGGGCAGCCGCCCAAGATGAGCCCACTTTCCGTGTGGAATGGGCTTTTACAGATTTTGGCTGTGGCAGGCCTGCCACAGAATGTGCAAGCTGAATTGTACTGCAAATCCAACGAGCAATCGTCTGCTTAGAAGCAGGAGCACCCAGCTTGTTGGGTGCATACAGGATAAACAGCGAGTCAGATTTTCTGACTCCAGCCGTCCTGGAAACATATTTTCAGGGCCCTGACTACGTCCAGCAACTTGGAATCCTCCAAGTCCCTAGTAGCCGCAGGCACCCCAATAGGTTGGTTTAAGTGAAATGCTGAAAACACCTTAGGGAGAAATTGAGGACGAGTCCTCAATTCCGCCCTGTCCGAATGGAAAATCAGATAAGGGCTTTTACAGGATAAAGCCGCCAATTCTGACACGCGCCTGGCCCAGGCCAGGGCCAACAGCATGACCACTTTCCATGTGAGATATTTTAACTCCACAGATTTAAGTGGTTCAAACCAATGTGACTTTTGGAATCCAAAAAAAAAAAAACTACATTGAGATCCCAAGTGCCACTGGAGGCACAAAAGGAGGCTGTATATGCAGTACCCCTTTACAAACGTCTGAACTTCAGGGACTGAAGCTAGTTCTTTTTGGAAGAAAATTGACAGGGCTGAAATTTGAACCTTAATGGACCCCAATTTCAGGCCCATAGACACTCCTGTTTGTAGGAAATGTACTACTTACTGGCCTCGCACCACGCAACATATTTTCGCCAATTGCGGTGATAATGTTTTTGCGGTTACATCCTTCCTGGCTTTGATCAGGATAGGGATGACTTCATCCGGAATGCCCTTTTTCCTTCAGGATCCGGCGTTCAACCGCCATGCCGTCAAACGCAGCCGCGGTAAGTCTTGGAACAGACAGGGTCCTTGCTGGAGCAGGTCCCTTCTTAGAGGTAGAGGCCACGGATCCTCCGTGAGCATCTCTTGAAGTTCCGGTTACCAAGTCCTTCTTGGCCAATCCGGAGCCACGAATATAGTGCTTACTCCTCACCATCTTATCAATCTCAGTACCTTGGGTATGAGAGGCAGAGGAGGAAACACATACCCTGACTGGTACACCCACGGTGTTACCAGAGCGTCTACAGCTATTGCCTGAGGGTCCCTGGACCTGGCTCAATACCTGTCGAGTTTTTCCCAACGGTTTATAATCCTGTGGAAGACTTCTGGGTGAAGTCCCCACTCTCCCCGGGTGGAGGTCGTGCTGAGGAAGTCTGCTTCCCAGTTGTCCACTCCCGGAATGAATACTGCTGACAGTGCTATCCCATGATTTTCCGCCCAGCGAAGAATCCTTGCAGCTTCTGTCATTGCCCTTCTGCTTCTTGTGCCACCCTGTCTGTTTACGTGGGTGACTGCCGTGATGTTGTCCGACTGGATCAACACCGGCTGTCCTTGAAGCAAAGGTCTTGCTAAGCTTAGAGCATTGTAAATGTCCCTTAGCTTCAGGATATTTATGTGAAGTGATGTCTCCAGGCTTGACCATAAGTCCTGGATATTCCTTCCCTGTGTGACTGCTCCCCAGCCTCGCATCCGTGGTTACCAGGACCCAGTCCTGAATGCCGAATCTGCGGCCCTCTAGAAGATGAGCACTCTGCAACCACCACAGGAGGGACACCCTTGTCCTTGGTGACAGGGTTATCCGCTGATGCATCTGAAGATGCGACCCGGACCATTTGTCCAGCAGGTCCCACTGGAAAGTTCTTGCGTGGAATCTGCCGAATGGGATTGCTTCGTAGGAAGCCCCCATTTTACCCAGAACCCTTGTGCATTGATGCACTGAGACTTGGCTCGGTTTGAGGAGGTTCCTGACTAGCTCGGATAACTCCCTGGCTTTCTCCTCCGGGAGAAACACCTTTTTCTGGACTGTGTCCAGGATCATCCCTAGGAACAGAAGACACGTCGACGGAACCAGCTGCGATTTTGGAATATTGAGAATCCAATCGTGCTGCCGCAACACTATCTGAGATAGTGCTACACCGACCTCCAACTGTTCCCTGGATCTTACCCTTATCAGGGAATCGTCCAAGTAAGGGATAACTAAAATTCCCTTCCTTCGAAGGAACATCATCATTTCGGCCATTACCTTGGTAAAGACCCGGGGTGTCGTGGACCATCCCTACGGCAGCGTCTGAACTGATAGTGACAGTTCTGTACCATAACCTGAGGTACCCTTGGTGAGAAGGGTAAATTTTGACATGAAGGTAAGCATCCTTGATGTCCCGAGACATCATGTAGTCCCCTTCTTCCAGGTTCGCAATCACTGCTCTGAGTGACTCAATCTTGAATTTGAACCTCTGTATGTAAGTGTTCAAAGATTTTAGATTTTAGAATCGGTCTCACCGAGCCGACTGGCTTCGGTACCACAATAGTGTGGAATAATACCCCGTTCCCTGTTGCAGGAGGGGTACCTTGATTATCACCTGCTGGGAATACAGCTTGTGAATGGCTTCCAAAACTGCCTCCCTGTCAGAGGGAGACGTCGGTAAAGTCGACTTTTGGAAACGGCGAGGGGGAGACGTCTCGAATTCCAATATGTACCCCTGAGATATTACCTGAAGGATCCAGGGGTCTACTTGCGAGTGAGCCCACTGCGCACTGAAATTCATTGAGAACGGGCCCCCACCGTGCCTGGGAACTGGCTGATCTCTGCAGCCTTTTTCCTCTCCCTCTGTCACGAGCAGAAAAGAGGAACCTTTTGTCCGCTTGCCAACAAAGGACTGCGCCTGATAATACGGCGTCTTATTTTGAGAGGCGACCTGGGGTACAAACGTGGATTTCCCAGCTGTTGCCGTGGCCACCAGGTCTAAAAGACCGACCCCAAATGTCCCCTTTCAAAGGCAATACTTCCAAATGGCGTTTGGAATCCGCATCACCTGACCATTTTACTGGTAGAATTGGACAACGCACTTATACTTGATGCCAGTCGGCAATTATTCCGCTGTGCATCATGCATATATAGAAATGCATCTTTTAAATGCTCTATAGGCAATAATATACTATCCTTATCTAGGATATCAATATTTCCAGTCAGGGAATCCGACCATGCCAACCCAGCACTGCACCTCCAGGCTGAGGCGATAGCTGGTCGCAGTATAACACCAGTATGTGTGTAAATACCTTTTTTTGGATACCCTCCTGCTTTCTATCAGCAGGATCCTTAAGGGCGGCCATCTCATGAGAGGGTAGAGCCCTTGTTCTTACAAGCGTGTGAGCGCCTTATCCCCCCTAGGGGGTGTTTCCCAATGCATCCTAACCTCTGGCGGGAAAGGGTATGCAGCCAATACTTTTTAAGAAATTATTAATTGTTATCGGGGGGAAACCCACGCATCATCACACATTTTATTTCTCAGATTCAGGAAAACTACAGGTAGTTTTTCCCTCACCGAACATAATACCCCTTTTTTTGGTGGTACTCGTATTATCAGAAATGTATAAAACATTTTCCATTGTCTCAATCATGTAACGTGTGGCCCTACTGGAAATCACGGTCGTCTCTTCACCGTCGACACAGGAGTCAGCATCCGTGTCGGCGTCTGTATCTGCCATCTGCCTGACGGCCTATGAGACGTCTGGACAGGCACAAGCTGAGTAGCCGGCTGTCTCATGTCAACCACTGTTTTTTTTATATAGAGCTGACACTGTCACGTAATTTTCAACAGTACATCCACTCAGGTGTCGACCCCCTAGGGGGTGACATCACTGTTACAGACACTCTGCTCCGCCTCCACATCATTTTCCTCCTCATACATGTCGACACACACGTACCGACACCCAGCACACACACAGGGAATGCTCTGATAGAGGACAGGACCCACTTAGCCCTTTGGGGAGACAGAGGGAGAGTTTGCCAGCACACACCAGAGCGCTATATATGTATAGGGACAACCTTACAATAAGTGTCTATCCCTTATAGCTGCTTATATCTGTTATTTTGCCAAATAAGTGCCCCCCTCTCTTTTTTACCCTGTTTCTGTAGTTGCAGGATGCAGGGGAGATTCTGGGAGCCTTCCTACCAGCGGAGCTGTGTGGGAAAAATGGCGCTGTGTGCTGAGGAGATAGGCCCCGCCCCCTTCACGGCGGGCTCTTCTCCCGCTTTTTACTGGAAAACTGGCAGGGGTTAAATACATCCATATAGCCCAGGAGCTATATGTGATGCATTTTTCGCCAACTAAGGTAAATTCATTGCTTCCCAGGACGCCCCCCCCCCCCCAGCGTCCTGCACCCTCAGTGACCGGAGTGTGAAGTGTGCTGAGAGCAATGGCGCACAGCTGCAGTGCTGTGCGCTACCTTATGAAGACAGGAAAGTCTTCTGCCGACGATTTATGGACCTCTTCTTGCTTCAGCATCTGTAAGGGGGCCGGCGGCGCGGCTCCGGGACCCATCCATGGCTGGGCCTGTGATCGTCCCTCTGGAGCTAATGTCCAGTAGCCTAAGAAACCCAATCCACTCTGCACGCAGGTGAGTTCGTTTCTCTCCCCTAAGTCCCTCGATGCAGTGAGCCTGTTGCCAGCAGGTCTCACTGAAAATAAAAAACCTATTTAAACTTTTACTCTAAGCAGCTCAGGAGAGCCACCTAGATTGCACCCTTCTCGTTCGGGCACAAAATCTAACTGAGGCTTGGAGGAGGGTCATAGGGGGAGGAGCCAGTGCACACCAGCTAGTCCTAAAGCTTTTACTTTGTGCCCAGTCTCCTGCGGAGCCGCTATTCCCCATGGTCCTTTCGGAGTCCCCAGCATCCACTAGGACGTTAGAGAAATGGTTTTAAGAAAACCATCAACTCTCCTATCCGTGACATCATTTAATGATGTTGAAGGCAAAGGTAATGTAGATTTTCGCACAAATCTAATGACATGCGTATCTACTTTGGGAGCCACCTCCCTATTTAAACAGTCCCCAGCCAGAAGAGGATAATTGGTATTCCATACTTCTTACTCGGCGTAACCCAAGCCTCCTGCATAATTTCCGTCAGCTGTTTTGACCCAGGAAACTCAGTCCTAACTGTTTTGGGACGTTTAAACACAGGTGCCTTAGATTTTAAAACAGGCTCTGCAGCCTCTTAGGATAGAATGGCTTCCATTGCATTCATTAGCTCTGATATGTCCACTGAGCTAAGGCCTTCCACCTAGTCTCCGTATGCAGAACCGGAGTGTGAGGAGTCTCATCCTCAGACAAATCCTCATCTGAAACACGTGTAGACCGTGAATATGTTGTTTCAGGTCTATGTGATTTACTTACCACCGGCCTTTCAGCCTGTTTTTGTTGAGAGGCTGCTGCTTCCCCTGCTGGATGCAATAAACCCCAGGTGGAATGCTGCATGTAAGGGTTAATAGTGTAACCTATTCCTGGTACAGAAGTTGGCATTATCCGCCCAGCTATACTGGATAATGTCAGTGCAAAAGTAGCCCATGGGGGATCCACTTGCACCTGTTTGTGTCCTGGATTTTAAGAGACTTTGGTGAAAAGCTAAAACAATTTACACACAAACTATTCTGAACCTGATCCAGAGATGTTAACCCAGCTTTGCAAGACAAACATGAAATGAGTGTTGGTGCTGCTGTGAGTGTATTTTCCTCACCCTTGACGCTCTTAGACATGATAAATAATCACACACTTGTACAGTGTTAACTACACAATTTGTGACTGTAATTTTGTTAAAGTGACATACAATCCGACCCTACCCTGCTTTGCACCAGCATTGAGGATCGGAATACACAGAAAAACTGACAGAATTATAGTATAAGTCAACAATCACACTAGTAATCAGTCACAGGTTATACATTAGTATAATAAGCAATGTGATCACATAATCAACTACAAATACATTTCAAATATGTAGGAGGAACATAATACCTTATATAGGATTTAACCATATTCAGTCGCATAGTGAAAGAAAACAGCAGGAATAGTTTTCAGATTCATATGCATAAGGCACTTATCCAACTATTCGTACTCAAAGGTGGATAGAGATTTAGTGCTGTATTACCCGACTCAGTAGAGTGGGATACAGGGAGACTCACCCCGCTTCCAGGATCGATCAATAAGTTAGCGAACACAGAGTGGATCCAGATGCTATTAGTATACACACTCGCCCCGTGAACCTACAGTAACCACAGATGCCCAAGTGAACACCGACGCACAAGTCACACAGGCGCCTATGCTGCGACTGGGTCCCCTTAGATATACAGTGTCTCAGACGGAAGCGGGAGACTCGGAGGAAACTGGTCATGAACCGGGGGAGAGCCGACTAAGTGAGCATCTGACTCCCCAACTGCCGACATCAAAAGCCTAGGGATCGCGGCCTCATACTACCCCTGGAGCCTATGATCCCTAGGGCCTAGCGCTGGTGCACCCTAGGTGGCAGCCGCATCGGCAACTGTTTGGTAGTCTCCTCCCAAAACGATGCCTTACCTTCTCCCCGTGCAGGAGTCCATGTTATTGAAAGCAGAGACTCCCTTCTTTCAAGACAAGGGGCATCCTCATATGGCCAGAGGGACATAAGGCAATCTATGGAAAACTATTGTTTTCCCATAGCACCAGGCGATATTGTTTAGTGCAGGCCTGGCCAACCTGTGGCTCTCCAGCTGTTGTAAAACTACAATTCCCAGCATGCTTTGCCACAGTTTTGCTATTAGGGAATGCTAAAACTGTGGTAGAGCAAGCTGGGATGTGTAGTTTCACAACAGCTGGAGAGCCACAGGTTGGCCAGGCCTGGTTTAGTGATTACAAGTGATCACCACACAATAGCTGCTTAGGGGGCCATATAATTTCAAAGAGGGGACTCCATCTTTCGCATGTGGCTGACTTCACATTTATAGATGTGGTGATAGGGATCGGTGAGCCCTCCCCACCAATATATTAAAAAAATATGTCTATTTTCCATAATGCAGGGCATTAGTATCTGGTGATCACCAGACAATTGCTACAGTATTACTGGTCCACATCATTTGAAAGAGGAAACTCCATGCTTCCAAACACTTACTTGCAGCTATTATGGGGGCAAATGAGCATGTATTGCCCTCCCCCTACATATAAGGAAAACATATGTGGGATAACATTGCCTGGTAATCACAGTTTATCACCGGGCAATATCTACTAAGGGGCCCAGAGATTGGAAAGAGACATCCCCCTCTTTCTAAATAGGTGCATCTTAATTAGTTGTAGTCAGCTTGGATGTAATCTCTCATGGTACTTGCATACATACACGGACGTCACTTTCGGTGAGGCAGAGGTAAGATTGTTTTATTTTGTTTGTTTGTTTTTTTTTAAATATTTTTTGGGGAGGGGAAGGCCTCGTCCTCTACAGTCTTGTTGTATACCCGAAGGACGAGCCCCACTGGTCCCCTGCAGCAAAGCTTTAATAACCATGACTGGCCAAATATTTGCCTAAAGGAAAATACATAAAAGAAACGTTTGTCTAGTTTGACTTTATTACGGACACTAGCTTTTTGTAATAAACTTTCAAGAACCTTTGTAGATTTCTGGTCTTTCATATAAATTGTATGGACTTTCCAGGGGCAAATTCTGAACATGCTGTACCTCTTTAGTATGTATGGTTTGGCCAAACAGATTGAACAGAAACAACTTGCCTGAAAGTGGCAATATCCCTTGAAACACAGATATTAAAACAAAGCACATAAGTAGCAATGGGAATTTGTAATACAAACTGTTGAGTTGTGTCATTTAATGCCCCTGTGCCCTTTAACCATGAATACCACAAGGCTTATGGCATCACTGAGACACTGGTGTATAGTCATCTCATAAGTGGTGCAGTCTATAAAATAATCTCCACTGGGCATTACTGACCAGAACACTTTGCTCTCGCCATGTTATGTTCATGGTTTTTCCCACTACAGATATAAAATACACACCTTTTTAAAGACCTTTCCATTAGGCTGGATTTCATCCTCCTCACTCAGAACCTCTCTGGTTCCCAGGCATCTCTTGTTTTTAAAAAGTTCCATTGCATGCTTGACGACCTTGTCCAGGGTATCATAGCCCGGATAGAGGGAGGAGGCAAGGCTCTGGAAGTTGTCCACTGATCGGAATGGGCTGTTTGGATCATCATTCAGAGGCTTGGCTTTAACCCGCTTTGCCCGGCGTTGCCTCTCCCTTGCTCCAGAAAGTAAGTACCAGGGAACAAAGATGATAACGTCATAAAGCCACATAAAGCAATGCAAGATGCAAAGCAGCACTGGATGTATGTCCTCTTTTATCTTCATTTTGGAAATCAAGGAGTGGGGATGTGAGCTGGAGTGATGGCAACAAATAAATATATCTGAAAATAAAACAGACAACTCATCAGTGGAGAATGTGGACAACATGCATGAAACATATCAAGCTACTTCACAATAGGCCATACAACAGTCTATTTCACCTGGTCACATGTGAAGGGCCCACATGTTTCCAGGGACACACCACTCAAAATCGTACGATGCATCATATGTACATCAAACATGGTACAATGTGCATACAATTAGGTTTGATAATATGGGCTGCACGTATGATCATTTGATGCAACGTGCGACGCACGGCGCCACGCATCATATCGTAATCGTGCATAAAACATGCACGATGTGCACAGAATGCGTCAATCTGATTCATACACGATATCGACCTGATATATGGCCAGCATTACTGTCCAAGCTGACATTGTTATGCAAGAACACCTAGAATACTTTGCTAGATGCATTTTAATTTTTAACCACAAGGTGGCGACCAGAGAACAATTTGTTACATTCATGGAAAAATTTAAGAAAACCAGATAAAATATAGTTGGCTTTTCAGGAGTATAAATCTTGCAGCAAGCAATGATTAGTTATAATGCTGGGTACACACTGGCAGATATATTGGCCAATCAGTTGGTTGTCCAATATATCTTTTGCTGATCTGCAGGTGTGTACAAGCAATATGTCTGTGAAAGAAGTCTTTCACAGATATATTGCATCAGCTGTGCAACACAGCAGATGACCAATATATCTTCAGATATATTAATGCATCTTTCTTTGTGTATGAACAACCCCCATCTGCGTATATAGCTGCAGATAGATTTAACAGCAGATATATCTTTAACATATATTGGTGCACCTTTCTGTGTGCATGAACAACCATCTGCAGATATATCTGCAGATCGATTGAACTGCAGATATATCTGGCAGTGTGTACCCAGCTTAACAACAGTCGTAAATTCAATTAAATCTATGTTATTTTGTAAACAAAACAAAAAGTTGTATTATCTTCCAGTAAAATAGTGATATGCCCATATCCAGGAAAACTTCCTCAACACAGACTACCATCCATACAAGTGCTACCTTTGGCCACAAGGTGGCACTGTTCTCCACAGAAGTAAAATAACTGCCCCAAATAAAAGTAAATATGGAGCCTGAAGCTGGGTACACACTGGCAGATATATCTGTAGTTCAATCGATCTGCAGCTATACATGTTCATACACACAGAAAGATGTACAATATATCTGCAGATATATTGCCCATCTGCTGTATGCAATAGATCTGTGAAAGAAGTCTTTCAGAGACATATTGCTTGTACACGCCTGCAGATCAGCAAAAGGTCAGCAAAAGGTATTTTGGCCGATCATTTGATTGGCCAATATATCTGCCAGTGTGTACCCAGCATAAGATTCTCTGCAGCATACCAGGTTCACAATCTGAAAATAAAGTAATAGTTTAAATAAATAAGAATAGTAAAAAAGCTGGTTAAGCAATTTGGTTATCACGTCAAAGCTAGCATGTCTATTACAGTACTGAAATGAAAGTGATGCTGTTGGTAGTTCTAATGACAAATTAGTCTACTTTGATGAACTGACTGTAATAAGTTAGATATGTTTAAAAATAACATGCAGATATGGGTCTATGGACTGTCTGGTCTATGCTACAATGCCAAATATAGAGAGAAGCTCAGAATAACCAGCAATCTATATGCTGCGTTAAGGCAGAAATGGCAGTGTTCACAGTCTCATGCCGCTAAGTACTAAATGCAGTGGTCGCCTTCGTGATTACATTTGGGAGATGCAGCCAGTAACCAGACACAAGGGTTACATGATAGCCAATACATTAAATGGAGAAGGTTCACTATAAAACATTCTGAGCTGGGTCTTCCAGCACGCACTCCCAACACCTAAGCCTGCTTCAGATGGGTCACCCTACTGCTTACCACTCCCTTATTATTTCTTCTCATATATGCCACACACATTCCTTAGTCTCCAGTGATGGACGAGCAACTTAAAAATAAGAAATGGGGCTGCAGATTACGCTCATTGGGGCATAAAGTAAGAAATAAGAGTTGAGGCTTAGAGGACATGGGGTCTATGTACTAAACCTTGGAGAGATACAGTTGGAGATAAAAGTACCAATCAGCTCCTGTCATGTTACAGCAGGCATTCCTAACCTCTGTCCTCAAGGAACACTAATATTCCAGGTTTTAGTGGTTTCCATGCTTGAGCACAGGTGACAATTAGTACCTCAGTTATTTTGATTTAACCATCTTTGCTGAAGACTGGATATCAGTAAAACCTGCACTGTTAGCAAGGCTTGAGGACAGGTTGGGAATGCCTGTATTATAGGCTGTGTTTGAAAAATAAGAATTTACTTACCGATAATTCTATTTCTCGTAGTCCGTAGTGGATGCTGGGAACTCCGTAAGGACCATGGGGAATAGCGGCTCCGCAGGAGACTGGGCACAAAAGTAAAGCTTTAGGACTACCTGGTGTGCACTGGCTCCTCCCCCTATGACCCTCCTCCAAGCCTCAGTTAGGATACTGTGCCCGGACGAGCGTACACAATAAGGAAGGATTTTGAATCCCGTGTAAGACTCATACCAGCCACACCAATCACACCGTACAACCTGTGATCTGAACCCAGTTAACAGCATAACAGAGGAGCCTCTGAAAAGATGGCTCACAACAATAATAACCCGATTTTTGTAACAATAACTATGTACAAGTATTGCAGACAATCCGCACTTGGGATGGGCGCCCAGCATCCACTACGGACTACGAGAAATAGAATTATCGGTAAGTAAATTCTTATTTTCTCTGACGTCCTATTGGATGCTGGGAACTCCGTAAGGACCATGGGGATTATACCAAAGCTCCCAAACGAGCGGGAGAGTACGGATGACTCTGCAGCACTGAATGAAAGAACTCCAGGTCCTCCTCAACCAGGGTATCAAATTTGTAGAATTTAGCAAACGTGTTTGCCCCTGACCAAGTAGCTGCTCGGCAAAGTTGTAAAGCCGAGACCCCTCGGGCAGCCGCCCAAGATGAGCCCACCTTCCTTGTGGAATGGGCTTTTACAGATTTTGGCTGTGGCAGGCCTGCCACAAAATGTGCAAGCTGAATTGTACTACAAATCCAACGAGCAATAGTCTGCTTAGAAGCAGGAGCACCCAGCTTGTTGGGTGCATACAGGATAAACAGCGAGTCAGATTTTCTGACTCCAGCCGTCCTGGAAACATATATTTTCAGGGCCCTGACTACGTCCAGCAACTTGGAGTCCTCCAAGTCCCTAGTAGCCGCAGGTACCACAATAGGCTGGTTCAAGTGAAACGCTGAAACCACCTTAGGGAGAAATTGAGGACGAGTCCTCAATTCTGCCCTGTCCGTATGAAAAATTAGGTAAGGGCTTTTATAGGATAAAGCCGCCAATTCTGAGACACGCCTGGCTGAAGCCAGGGCCAACAGCATTACCACTTTCCATGTGAGATATTTTAAGTCCACAGTGGTGAGTGGTTCAAACCAATGTGATTTTAGGAACCCCAAAACTACATTGAGATCCCAAGGTGCCACTGGAGGCACAAAAGGAGGCTGTATATGCAGTACCCCCTTGACAAAAGTCTGAACCTCAGGAACTGAAGCCAGTTCTTTCTGGAAGAAAATCGACAGGGCCGAAATTTGAACCTTAATGGACCCTAATTTTAGGCCCATAGACAGTCCTGTTTGCAGGAAATGCAGGAAACGACCCAGTTGAAATTCCTCTGTAGGGGCCTTCCTGGCCTCGCACCACGCAACATATTTAAGCCAAATACGGTGATAATGCTGTACGGTTACATCCTTCCTGGCTTTGATCAGGGTAGGGATGACTTCATCCGGAATGCCTTTTTCCTTCAGGATCCAGCGTTCAACCTCCATGCCGTCAAACGCAGCCGCGGTAAGTCTTGGAACAGACAGGGTCCCTGCTGGAGCAGGTCCCTTCTTAGAGGTAGAGGCCACGGGTCCTCTGTGAGCATCTCTTGAAGTTCCGGGTACCAAGTCCTTCTTGGCCAATCCGGAGCCACGAGTATAGTCCTTACTCCTCTCCTTCTTATGATTCTCAGTACCTTGGGTATGAGAGGCAGAGGAGGGAACACATACACTGACTGGTACACCCACGGTGTTACCAGAGCGTCCACAGCTATTGCCTGAGGGTCCCTTGACCTGGCGCAATACCCGTCTAGTTTTTTGTTGAGGCGGGACGCCATCATGTCCACCTTTGGTTTTTCCCAACGGTTCCCAATCATGTGGAAGACTTCTGGGTGAAGTCCCCACTCTCCCGGGTGGAGGTCGTGTCTGCTGAGGAAGTCTGCTTCCCAGTTGTCCACTCCCGGAATGAACACTGCTGACAGTGCTATCACATGATTTTCCGCCCAGCGAAGAATCCTTGCAACTTCTGCCATTGCCCTCCTGCTTCTTGTGCCGCCCTGTCTGTTTACGTGGGCGACTGCCGTGATGTTGTCTGACTGGATCAGCACCGGCTGACCTTGAAGCAGAGGTCTTGCTAGGCTTAGAGCATTGTAGATGGCCCTTAGCTCCAGGATATTTATGTGAAGTGATGTCTCCAGGCTTGACCACAAGCCCTGGAAATTTCTTCCCTGTGTGACTGCTCCCCAGCCTCTCAGGCTGGCATCCGTGGTCACCAGGACCCAGTCCTGAATGCCGAATCTGCGGCCCTCTAGAAGATGAGCACTCTGCAACCACCACAGGAGAGACACCCTTGTCCTTGGTGACAAGATTATCCGCTGATGCATCTGAAGATGCGACCCGGACCATTTGTCTAGCAGATCCCACTGGAAGGTTCTTGCGTGGAATCTGCCGAATGGGATTGCTTCGTAAGAAGCCACCATCTTTCCCAGGACCCTTGTGCATTGATGCACTGAGACTTGGCCTGGTTTTAGGAGATTTCTGACTAGTTCGGATAACTCCCTGGCTTTCTCCTCCGGGAGAAACACCTTTTTCTGGACTGTGTCCAGGATCATCCCTAGGAATAGAAGTCGTGTCGTCGGGATCAGCTGCGATTTTGGAATATTGAGAATCCAACCGTGCTGGCGCAGTACTATCTGAGATAGTGCTACCCCGACTTCCAACTGTTCCCTGGATCTTGCCCTTATCAGGAGATCGTCCAAGTAAGGGATAACTAAAACTCCCTTCCTTCGAAGGAGTATCATCATTTCGGCCATTACCTTGGTAAAGACCCGGGGTGCCGTGGACAATCCAAACGGCAGCGTCTGAAACTGATAGTGACAGTTCTGTACCACAAACCTGAGGTACCCTTGGTGAGAAGGGTAAATTGGGACATGTAGGTAAGCATCTTTGATGTCCAGAGACACCATATAGTCCCCTTCTTCCAGGTTTGCAATCACTGCTCTGAGTGACTCCATCTTGAATTTGAACCTTTGTATGTAAGTGTTCAAGGATTTTAGGTTTAAAATTGGTCTCACCGAGCCGTCCGGCTTCGGTACCACAAATAGTGTGGAATAGTACCCCTTTCCCTGTTGTAGGAGGGGTACCTTGATTATCACCTGCTGGGAATACAGCTTGTGAATAGCTTCCAATACTGCCTCCCTGTCTGAGGGAGACGTCGGTAAAGCAGACTTTAGAAAACGACGAGGGGGAGACGTCTCGAATTCCAATTTGTACCCCTGAGATACCACCTGAAGGATCCAGGGGTCCACTTGCAAGTGGGCCCACTGCGCACTGAACTTCTTGAGACGGGCCCCCACCGTGCCTGAGTCCGCTTGTAAAGCCCCAGCGTCATGCTGAGGACTTTGCGGAGGCGGGAGAGGGCTTTTGTTCCTGGGAACTGGCTGTTTGTTGCAGCCTTTTTCCTCTCCCTCTGCCACGGGGCAGAAATGAGGCGCCTTTTGCCCGCTTGCCCTTATGGGGCCGAAAGGACTGCGCCTGATAATACGGCGTCTTCTTAGGTTGAGAAGCTACCTGGGGTAAAAATGTGGATTTTCCAGCAGTTGCCGTGGCTACCAGGTCTGATAGACCTACCCCAATAACTCCTCCCCCTTATAAGGCAATACTTCCATGTGCCTTTTAGAATCCGCATCACCTGACCACTGCCGCGTCCATAAACCTCTTCTTGCAGAAATGGACAGCGCGCTAACTCTTGATGCCAGTCGGCAAATATCCCTCTGTGCATCACGCATATATAGAAATGCATCCTTCAAATGCTCTATAGTCAGTAATATACTGTCCCTATCTAGGGTATCAATATTTTCAGTCAGGGAATCCGACCATGCCAGGCCCGCACTGCACATCCAGGCTGAGGCGATTGCTGGTCGCAGTATAACACCCGTGTGAGTGTATATACATTTTAGGATATTCTCCAGCTTTCTATCGGCAGGTTCCTTTAGGGCGGCCGTATCAGGAGAGGGTAGTGCTACCTGTTTAGACAAGCGTGTGAGCGCTTTATCCACCCTAGGGGGTGTTTCCCAACGTGCCCTATCCTCTGGCGGGAAAGGGTACGATGCCAATAACCTTTTAGGAATTATCAGTTTTTTATCGGGGGAAACCCACGCCTCATCACACACTTCATTTAATTCCTCGGATACAGGAAAAACTACAGGCAGTTTTTTCTCACCAAACATAATACCCTTTTTAGTGGTACTTGTATTATCAGAGATATGCAATACATTTTTCATTGCTTCAATCATGTAACGTGTGGCCCTAGTGGAAGTCACGTTTGTCTCCTCATCATCGACACTGGAGTCAGTATCCGTGTCTGTGTCTGCCATTTGAGGTAACGGGCGTTTTAAAGCCCCTGATGGCGTTTGAGACCCCTGGACAGGCACAAGCTGAGTAGCCGGCTGTCTCATGTCGTCAACTGTCTGTCGTAAAGAGCTGACACTGTCACGCAATTCCTTCCATAAGCTCATCCACTCAGGTGTCGACTCCCTAGGGGGTGACAACTCTATAATAGGCAATTGCTCCGCCTCCATCTCATTTTCCTCCTCAAACATGTCGACACAATCGTACCGACACACCGCACACACACAGGGAATGCTCTGATAGAGGACAGGACCCCACTAGCCCTTTGGGGAGACAGAGGGAGAGTATGCCAGCACACACCAGAGCGCTATATATAGACAGGAATACCACTATAAAATGTGCTTTTCCCTTTATAGCTGCTGTTAGTATTAAAACTGCGCCAAATTAGTGTCCCCCTCTCTTTTTTACCCTTTTCTGTAGTGCAGGACTGCAGGGGAGAGTCAGGGAGACGTCCTTCCAGCGGAGCTGTGATGGAAAATGGCGCCCGTGTGCTGAGGAGATAGGCTCCGCCCCCTTCTCGGCGGCCTTTTCTCCCGCTTTTTGGTGAGTTCTGGCAGGGGTTAAAATACATCCATATAGCCCTGGGGGTTATATGTGGTGTATTTATGCCAGCCAAGGTGTTTACATTGCTGCTCAGGGCGCCCCCCCCTAGCGCCCTGCACCCTCAGTGACCGAAGTGTGCCTGAGTAACAATGGCGCACAGCTGCAGTGCTGTGCGCTACCTTGTTGAAGACCGATGTCTTCTGCCGACGATTTTTCCGGACCTCTTCTTGCTTCTGGCTCTGTAAGGGGGCCGGCGGCGTGGCTCTGGGACCGAGCTCCGAGGCTGGGCCTGTGTTCGGTCCCTCTGGAGCTAATGGTGTCCAGTAGCCTAAGAAGCCCAATCCACTCTGCACTTCAGGTGAGTTCGCTTCTTCTCCCCTTAGTCCCTCGATGCAGTGAGCCTGTTGCCAGCAGGTCTCACTGAAAATAAAAAACCTAAAACTAAACTTTCACTAAGAAGCTCAGGAGAGCCCCTAGTGTGCACCCTTCTCGGCCGGGCACAAAAATCTAACTGAGGCTTGGAGGAGGGTCATAGGGGGAGGAGCCAGTGCACACCAGGCAGTCCTAAAGCTTTACTTTTGTGCCCAGTCTCCTGCGGAGCCGCTATTCCCCATGGTCCTTACGGAGTTCCCAGCATCCACTAGGACGTCAGAGAAATGAGAGTTAGGAGCTGGTTGGTCGGTATTTGATCTCCTTCCACTTTATCTCTCTCCAAGGTTTAGTACATAGACCTATTAAGTGGAAAATAGGTCTGACCCTGCATAAAGTAGTGATGAGCAGGGGGACAGATGTGAAGACTTGCAAGCTTTACATAAAGGGTGGTCAGCCAGTTAGAGACAAGGCGGATAATTATATTTTATTGCCTCCTGAGAAGAAGTGTGCGCAAAGTCCGTGGTTTTGGTACTCAAACAGGTGTGGACACCCTGAACAGGACTTTAGATAGGCTTAGCTGCTATTCGCGACTAAACCCCATCTATTTGGGCGTGATCAGCACGAGTGGTAACTTCACACATTTCTTCTCACACCTCAGGAGGGTAGGTTTTTGGTGTGACAGCTGCCATTTCTAACAAACTATATTAATGGCTAACGCTGCTCCTAACCTCTGTGGTGCCGCCACTGGTCACTGGAGGGCACCCGACGGAGCTTCCTTAGGGACACAAACACACACGACCTATGCACACTGCACCCCCCACTATATACTGCACCCCCAACCATATACTGCCCCTATATATACACACTGCACCCCCATACCCCTCTATATAGTGACCCTATATGCAGGGTGCCCCCCTCATCCATATACTGCTCCCGCTATATACCGCATACCCTGTACTCTATCTTCTGTATACTATGTTGCAACCCCAGGTTACTTGCGACCACGAGACTCTGTAACAAGAAGCAGCAGTAAGCAGGAAACGGATGCAGGAACCACCAGACAGTACTGCAGCGCTCGGAGTGAAAGCACCGGGGACAGGCATGGCGACTTACTGTGGGGAGGGGGGAGGAGCTGAATCAGTCCGGCAGGAAGGGGTGCGACTCTCTGTGGGATGAGCAGTGTGGTGACCAGGAGGAGAAGGAAGAGGGATTGGTGCTGGGGCTGCAGATGAGATGATGCGAATGGGGAGGAGGCAGATAACCGGCTCAGCTGATTGAGTAAGAGAGATAGATAGATAGATAGATAGATAGATACATACATTGCACACTGGTAGAGGGGTGGGGTCCTGTGTCGGCCCCTCCATCACCCCACGCAGACCTTGTCCAGACTCATCCGGCTAGCTGATGGTGGCTAAAGGTGTCCTCTATCTCTAGACTGGCCGGGAGCTGTGCAGGGACTGGCGAGCTTACACATGGCAGTGCTGGGGTATCTAGAGCAGCATCACTATAGCCTGCCCATTGTAGATATACAGTACACGCTACACACACACACCTGCTCAACTCAACACAGCCCCGGACCCCAGCAGCAGGACTTCCAGAAACCTGGCAGCTCCTGTATGAGTAGCACCTTCCTCCTCACCTCCCGGAATAATAATAATAATTATTATTATTATTATTAATCACAAATGTTTCATTTTTAAATTGGTCATCTACAAGCAATGTGGGGCTGGGGAGACACTTATTAAAAAAAAACGTGTTTTATATTCAGGTGGATGAACCGTAAGAATCCTGCTTTAAGCCTCAATAATTATGGGTTCAGTATGATTTACCGCCGTGCGGGATGCCAAATGTCAGTATATCGACATCGGCACTCCGAGCGGTAGAATGCCGGCAAGGGAAGGCGAGTGCAAATGAAGCCCCTTGCGGGCTCGCTGCACTAGTCATGCTTGCAGGCTCGTTACGCTTGCCACGGGATCTATTCTCCCTCTTTGGGTGTAAGGGCCTCCACAGAGGGGGAATCACCTACCTCACCGGTATACCAGCGGCGGAATGGTAACCCCGTCGGGATCCTGGCGTCTGTATTGTACTAGCCGGGAACCCGACAAGTGGTATGCTAAGCGCATACCATAATTATATTTCAGAAATAAATACATTTTAAGATGAATTGTTTCTGGATTTTTATTTAAATAACTTGTGTACACATCAGCAGGTCTGGTAGATTTTATGCATCTACATATGAAATGCAAAGAAAAAGGTGTTAGATTTTATTAAGAATGCTAGTTGCATATTCTTGTGACTGTAGGAATGAACTGCATATTTACATTTATTTGCGATAACGGGTCTTAGCTGTGTATTTGAAAAACAAAACCTATTTAAAACCGGCAGCCAGTAGATAGCGCTATTCAATTATAACTCCGTTCGGGCGGGGGTGGCGAGCTGAAATCCACAAAAAGTGACTGGTTGGGCAAATGGCACTTTTTGCAATTGCGCTTAGCACTTTGGTCGAGTTCAGCTACTTTACGCGGCTTAACTAGACCTCTATGGGCGTGAGTCACAATAAAAGATCAACTGAATATTGCCCCGTGAACTGTCACTTTAGACGGGAGATCGGGGGTGCGATGTAACAATTAAATTCCACTCTATTGGGCAAAATCAATTGTTATGGACTTTTTAGACGCTCAAGCAATTGCCACAATTTAATTGATGTTTGGGCACCCATGCACATTGCACATGTCATTAAAAAAAAAAAAAAAGGTTTACCTGCGTAAATAGGCTAAACCCATCTAAAGTCCTGCTTTGGGTGTCCAAACGTGCCAAAGTGGCGACTTAATACACATTTCTTCTTGCACCTCAGAAGTCTACGAGAAGAAATGTCAGCCCCGCGGCCACTGGCCGTCTAAACAGTGCAACAATTGAACTGCTCCATTTTGCACTCCCCTAGTGGTAGCCGCAGGGTAAAACAATTGAATCAGCCCCCATGTATCCCCTTGAGTACCCTTTACCCTCTATCATCCAGATATCATCTTTGGGTCTAGTAATAAAGCACCGACAGCAATGTGTACAATATATTATATATAGTATTTATTTTAGTTTATAGTGTGTGTGTGTGTGTGTGTGTGTGTGTGTGTGTGTGTGTGTGTGTGTGTGTGTGTGTGTGTGTGTGTGTGTGTGTGTGTGTGTAATGCTTCCTTAATAAAGCGGAGGCTGCTATAACAAATTGGCACGGTGTATGCTTCTACAGTTGATGTGGGTTGGAACATCTCACGTTGCACCAAAATTAATGGGTGAGAGATGACTGTACAGGGAGTGAATAAGTAGTAGTTGCCCTAAAGTCCAGCCATCCCTGTGATAGGACGCTCACGCCTTCTGAGATGAGTGGAATACATTATACACACAAACCTTATTAGTTCTCCTTGCCAGCTACAGATGATTGGGAGGCTTATAATCAGAGAAAGACATCAATTCCCAGGATACAAAGCAATGACCTAGAGTGAACCCTGGCAGCAAAACAGTGTGGTCCAACGTGTCCAACCACAGCTCTGACAATCTGTAATATACACATTCTAATTAGCATTACAGTGTACACAAATAATACCTGCTAAATTGCCATTAGCACCAACGGTTCAAATATCATAAAAAACATGGAATGCAAACAGCACAGCATACTATACAGTCTCACAAAGAAGATGCTCAGTCCACACAGCAGAGGAAGAACATCAGGTTAGAACTGTCATGCCCCATCAGCTGTGACCCAACATCCTGTATCTGTTCTCCCATATGCAGGTTCCCTTTCTAAACAAGAAGGCCAGTGTGAAGTAATTTGATATTGTTGAAGTGATTAAATGACCATAATACAGGAAGCCCCTGCAAGCTTTCACACTAGGAGCGCAGATTACTAGAAGACTGAGCTCAGAAATCATTTCCTATTCGCAGTAGTTATAAATAACACTTTCACACCATCTGAGAGGACTCAAATTTAATACACATTAGTGATAAAAAAGTAACTTTCACTGGGAACAACATTTTAAATCACCATCTATTCTTTTTTAGCTTAAAATTTGTTGCATGTTCATAAATACTTTTTATTTTGAAAATTAATATGCTAACTTAATAAAAAGCACATGAAAAATCCCCTTCATTATAGGTGATTTACCTACAATCAAAATCCCGATGGTCAAAATACTGACACGGTCAAAATAGACCTTTAAATGTCGACTGGTCAAAATACGACACACGGTTTCATTGTTTTTTGGTGTGTATGTCGACATAGGTCAACATGGACACCGTATAAGTGTATGGCGTCCCATCGCATGGCTCGCTGCCTCGCTGCGCTTAGCACGCTATTATATTCCCCCTCCAATTCCACTGGGATGGTAGAGTATGAACAAGTCTGTTTCATTTAAAAAATAAAAAAAATAAAAAAATTTAAACACTTGTCGACTTTTTGACCTGTCAACATTTTAAATGTCGGTATTTTGACCATCGGTCAATAGTCTGTATTTTGACAGTCAGGATTTTGATTGTAATTTTTTGGGATTGTATATTTTTATCCAATTAGCATTAACACTACAAAATCTAGTTTGCTTTTTAGAAATTTAGTTTAATGGATATTTGGTAAAAGATAGTAAAGTTAAAAGTATAATTACAGTACGTGGTGGGATAAGAATTAGAGCAAAATAATATCTGGCACCAAGTTAACATAGGGGCAGAGTTACCAAACAGTGACCGGTTTATCGCCATCACCTTATTCCCCTAATAACTCAGAGGGTCACCAGCGGCAAAAGCCCTGCCAGTGGCGGCTTCCCCATGATACTGCAGCCCCGCGATATCTGTCGGCTGTCACAGTAGTCTTACCTCCTCACTGGGCCAGTCTTGCTGTACACATGCAAATATATACTGAAAATGTGCAACAATTTTGCGCACATTCTAGCTTGAAATAAACCATGATTAATTTAAATAGACCTTTTTTTATCAAACTTTTTTTTACTATCCCCATCCTGGGATGTACATGTACCAACATGATCCTTGTTATATACACTACACTTATATACACTAGTCCAAGTACTGAATTAGGCCAACAGTCAATACCACTATTGGTTGACTTTGACACGGTCAACATAAGAAAAAGGTCAACACATTAAAATGGACGACATGGGACAGGTCAACATTAGTTTTCTGCCATCCATACAGCGGTAAGAAGTTTTATATTAAACATCGGTTATCATGTACCAGACGCTACATTGTGTATCTTATTACATGTCCCTGCGGACTTAATTATGTAGGGAAAACCGAGCGCACCCCGCGAGAACGTATGGCCACACACAGATATGCAATACGACAAGCTCTCTCTACTAATCATAGCGATCAACCGGTGGCCCGTCATTTTATGCAGGCGGGTCACAGTTTGGCCACGTTACGGTATATGATCAACGATTACATACCAGTTAACTTAAGGAGGGGTGACCGTGCTTCCAAACTATTGAAGTGTGAGGCTCGGTGGATTCACCGTTTACAAACCTTATCACCTAGGGGATTGAATGAGCACTCTGGCATATTTGCATGTATTTAAATTGTATGCTCTATTCTATGAGGTGTTACTGTGTTCAATAAACTGTAGTAGATTGCTATTAATATTAGAACACGTTATGCATTATATTCCTGCTTGTATCCTTCAGCCATGTTTTTATCCTCTCTTTTAATTGTTTTGTTTTGCTTGTGATCCTAGCAACGGACGGGTGGTGATGACGTCATGCATTGGCGCCGTCCCTCCGCTTCCGGACGTGGTCCTCACCATGTGGGTGAAATGGGATATAAGGTCAGTTGTATGTATTGTTTGTTATTGTGCCTGTTGACGATATAATAAATATCGAAACGTTGCAGTATCTCTGCTGTCCTTGCACGCGCGTGTGTGTGTGTGTGTGTTTTTTAAAAATGTTTTATTACACCAGCTTTCCACACACAAATGTCAGAAAAACGTACCGAAGCAGGCGGTATCAACCACCGTACGTATAGCGTTTGATAAAAGATATACAGGACTTCACTGCATCTCACCACCTTGCAGTAGCTCGCCACCTTTCAATAGTCCTCACGCTAGGCCATTCCCCTACACGTTTCGTCATCAAAGACTAGGGCTGGCCTAGCGTAGCTCAGTCTCTCCTTTTGTACTCCACAGAACCAATCACGGAGCACAGCTAACAACATTTTAGATACCGCGGTAGTTACCATATCAATAATCGGACACACTTTAGTGACAAATTAAAACACAGATGATACATAGTAGCGCATCATAAATACATAAACTGATATTTTAAAAGACATGTTTAAAAAGACAAAACTTTACCCAATTTCTCTAGAATCACTCTTAGGTTATTTAGTTAACCCTATCAATGCGGTTATTAAAGGAACACTAAAAATTAATTAATAAACGGGGTAATCTCAAATCCCTCATTTAAACCAGCGGGGTACAAGGTATCAAGCGTAAGAATCCAATGTCTCACGTTTAGCCAGAAGCTTTAATCTATCACCTCCACGATGGCACAGTGTTACATGTTCTAATCCAACAAACCTCATTGAATTCGGATTTCCATCCTAGCATGTTTTAAAATGCCGGGGTACACTGTGATTAGTTAATTTATTTTTAATATTTCGATAGTGTTCAAGGATGCGTAACTTTAGAGATCTTTGTTTTGCCGATGTACTTTTTCCCACAGGCACAAACAAGCATATAGACTACATACGTAGTATTGCAGTTTATTAACCCCTTTATTTTGTAATCCCTTTTATTTTCACTATCCCGGAAGGTTTTTTTCCCTGCAAGGCCATGTGCACACATTTTGCAGCCCCTGCAGGTTAAAAAAAAAAAAAAAAAAAAATTTATTAATCAGGTTCAAGCGTCAGAGATAGCAGAGGTAGTTCATTTGGAGCCAAAAGATTTTTTAAAGTCTTGGCTCTTCTAAAAAAACTTCGGGCTTCTCTGTGACATTATCTTTAACTAAGGGGTCCATTTTTAACACATGCCATTGTTTATTCAAGAGTTTCCGAATATTAGTCCCCTGGACATTAAATTGTATTTGTATGTATTTGGGTAGGTGACCATGGGCTGCATGCACCCCACCCTATGAGTGGTGAGTGCAGACACTGTACCCCGCTTCTGGGGTGGCGAGTGCTGTGGTTTTCTATATTTGTTTGTATATTTTGGGGTTAATCTTTGGTTAACTCTTATTAACCATGGTCACAGGCCTTTTCATGCACCTCTGTGTAATCTCAATTGTTCTAAACCTGTGTCAGCTGCTCCTTAGTAATTTATCGGCTGTGTCAGGTGACTAGTATGCCTTTAAAAGCCACAAGATATGTGGCAGGCATACATTAAACTTAATGGGCATATTTGCAGTTATATTATATGTGATACAGTTGCCAGGTTTTAATTCTTACGGCTTTGTGGTAGTGTAGGACCTGCATGAAGGTGGGGCACCTTGGCGAGCGGTATGCAGGCTTCCGTGCATTGGCCAATTCACTAACTAAACCCCCATCATTAATTTATTGATGTTGTGAGTACAAGTGAGCTTGCTATGGTGAGTGCTGAATTCTCTATTTGTATGTGTATGTGTATATATATATATATATATATATATATATATATATATATATATATATATATATATATATATATATATATATTTATTTATATTTATTTTATTTTTTTATTTTCTTTATTTCTCTGCAGGGTCCACAGGATAACAACGGGATATGATGGAGCGTCAGCGGATTGGCACCAAACGATCACAAGCTTTCAGGCCTCCCAGGATGCAACGGGCCCGTCCATATATCCCCGCCCACTGGCTCAGGCAAATCAGTTTTTTGTTTTGTGCGGCAGGAGCCAGACCACGGTCAGAGGGCTGCTGTTCTAGAGCTTTCTTATTTTATTTTTATAGTCTATGTTTTTGAGCGATCTTTCTTAACAGTGTCTTATACGCATATTGGAAAGAGTCGCTCCAACAACTCTCCGCCGGGTCGCAACAACGCTTACCCATGTGTACAGTGCCGTCTCGACGGGCGTCTGTGTCGGATATACTAGCAGGTCCGGCAGACGTTTCCAGGCTGTGGCCGGAGCACGGGGAGAAGGTAAGGCATCGGTTCCTCGTAGTCGGGGAATACGGACACAGCCGCACTGTATTGGAAGGAGACTAACAAACAGTAGCTGACGCGCCGCCACCATAGGTGCTCCAGCGCTAGGCCTTAGGGATCATAAGGCACCAGGAATAGTTTGAGGCTGCGATCCCTAGGGTTGATGTCAGCGGTGGGGAGTTAGACGCTCTCCTGGTCGCCCCTACCCCCAGTTCATGACCAGTTTCTGCGAGTCTCCCGCCATGAACTGTTGCCTCACTTCCATCTCAGACGCTACCACGAGGGGTCTCGGTCACACCATAGGCCGCGTCTGTGTTCATTGAGCGCTACCGCAAGGAGACCTGGTCGCAATATCTGTATGGCCGGTGCGTCTGTATGCACAGTGCGTCTGTGTTCACTTAAAGTTCCCGGAGTGGCGGCGTACACTAGTAGCGTCTGGATCCACTCAGCGTTCGCTAACGTATTGATCGATCTTGGAAGTGAGGCGAGTCTCCCCGTATCCCACTCTACCGAGTATGGCTTATACAGCACTAAATTTCTATCTACTTTTGTCAGTATGAATAGTTAAGTTTAAGTGCCTATGGCATACAAGTCTGTGTACATTACTGTGGTTTTCTTCGCAATGCGTCTGAATACGTTAAGATCTGTATAAAACAGAATTCAGTAGTATGTACTCCTACATACTTTAAAATGTGTTTGTAGTTGATTATGTGCTCATATGACTAATATATAACATGTGACCGACTGCTAGTGTGATTGCTGACTTTAAATAAGATTTTACTCACCGGTAAATCTATTTCTCGTAGTCCGTAGTGGATGCTGGGAACTCCATAAGGACCATGGGGAATAGCGGGCTCCGAAGGAGGCTGGGCACTCTAGAAAGATTTATGACTACCTGGTGTGCACTGGCTCCTCCCACTATGACCCTCCTCCAAGCCTCAGTTAGGACACTGTGCCCGGACGAGCTGACATAATAAGAAAGGATTTTGAATCCCGGGTAAGACTCATACCAGCCACACCAATCACACCGTACAACTCGTGATACTATATCCAGTTTGACAGTATGAAAACAACTGAGCCTCTCAACAGATGGCTCAACAATAACCCTTTAGTTAGCAATAACTATTTACAAGTATTGCAGACAATCCGCACTTGGGATGGGCGCCCAGCATCCACTACGGACTACGAGAAATAGATTTACCGGTGAGTAAAATCTTATTTTCTCTGACGTCCTAGTGGATGCTGGGAACTCCGTAAGGACCATGGGGATTATACCAAAGCTCCCAAACGGGCGGGAGAGTGCGGATGACTCTGCAGCACCGAATGAGAGAACTCAAGGTCCTCCTCAGCCAGGGTATCAAATTTGTAGAATTTTGCAAACGTGTTTGCCCCTGACCAAGTAACAGCTCGGCAAAGTTGTAAAGCCGAGACCCCTCGGGCAGCCGCCCAAGATGAGCCCACCTTCCCTGTGGAATGGGCTTTCACTGATTTAGGATGCGGCAGTCCAGCCGCAGAATGCGCCTGCTGTATCGTGTCACAGATCCAGCGAGCGATAGTCTGCTTAGAAGCAGGAGCACCCAGCCTGTTGGGTGCATACAGGATAAATAGCGAGTCAATTTTCCTGACTCTAGCCGTCCTGGAAACATAATTTTTCAAGGCCCTGACTACGTCCAGTAACTTGGAATCCTCCAAGTCCCTAGCAGCCGCAGGCACCACAATAGGTTGGTTCAAGTGAAAAACTGATACCACCTTAAGGAGAAACTGGGGACGAGTCCTCAATTCTGCCCTATCCATATGGAAAATCAGATAAGGACTTTTATATGACAAAGCCGCCAATTCTGATACACGCCTGGCCGAAACCAAGGCCAATAACATGACCACTTTCAACGTGAGATATTTTAGATCCACGGTTTTTAGTGGTTCAAACCAATGTGATTTTAAGAAACTCAACACCACGTTGAGATCCCAAGGTGCCACTGGAGGCACAACTGGGGGCTGAATATGTCTGAACTTCAGGTACTGAAGCCAATTTTTTCTGGAAGAAAATCGACAGAGCCGAGATCTGTATCTTAATGGAGCCTAATTTTAGGCCCATAGACACTCCTGCTTGTAGGAAATGCAGAAATCGACCTAGTTGAAATTCCTCTGTTGGGGCCTTTTTTGGCCTCACACCAAGCAACATATTTCCGCCATATGCGGCGATAATGTTTTGCAGTAACATCTTTCCTGGCTTGAATCAGCGTAGGAATGACTTCCTCCGGAATGCCCTTTTCCTTTAGGATCCGGCATTCAACCGCCATGCCATCAAAACGTAGCCGCGGTAAGTCTTGGAACAGACAGGGCCCCTGCTGCAGCAGGTCCTGTCTGAGCGGCAGAGGCCATGGGTCCTCTGATATATAGTTTCTTGAAGTACTGGGTACCAGGCTCTTCTTGGCCAATCCGGAACCACGAGTATCATTCTTACTCCTCGCCTTCTTATTATTCTCAGTACCTTTGGTATGAGAGGCAGAGGGGGGAACACATAAACCGACTGGTACACCCACGGTGTTACCAGAGCGTCCACAGCTATCGCCTGAAGGTCCCTTGACCTGGCGCAATATCTTTTATAGCTTTTTGTTGAGGCGGGACAACTGTGGCCTTTCCCAATGGTGTACAATCCTTTGGAAGACTTCTGGATGAAGTCCCCACACTCTCGGGTGGAAGTCGTGTCTGCTGAGAAGATCTGCTTCCCAGTTGTCCACTCCGGGAATGAACACTGCTGACAGTGCTAACACATGATTTTCCGCCCATCGGAGAATCCTTGTGGCTTCTGCCATCGCCATCCTGCTTCTTGTGCCGCCCTGTTGGTTTACATGGGCGACTGCCGTGATGTTGCCTGATTGGATCAGGACCGGCTGGTTTTGAAGCAGAGGCCTTGCCTGACTCAGGGCATTGTAAATGGCCCTCTGTTCCAGAATATTTATGTAGGGAAGTCACCTGACTTGACCAAAGTCCCTGGAAGGTTCTTCCCTGTGTGACTGCCCCCCAGCCTCAAAGGCTGGCATCCATGGTCACTAGGACCTAGTCCTGTATGTCGAACCTGCGGCCCTCTTGAAGATGGGCACTCTGCAGCCACTACAGTAGAGATACCCTGGTCCTTGGAGACAGGGTTATCAGCCTAATGCATCTGAAGATGCGACCCGGACCACTTGTCTAACAGGTCCCCCTGAAAAGTTCTTGCATGGAACCTGCCGAATGGGATTGCTTCGTAGGAAGCTATCATTTTTCCCAGGACTCGCGTGCAATGATGCACCGATAACTGTTTTGGCTTCAGGAGGTCTCTGACTAGAGATGACAGCTCCTTGGCTTTCTCCTCCTGGAGAAACACTTATTTCTGGTCTGTGTCCAGAACCATCCCCAGGAACAGTAGACGTGTCATAGGAACCAGCTGTGACTCTGGACTGTTTAGAATCCAACCGTGCTGTTGTAGCACTTTCCAAAATAGTGCTACCCCGACTAGCAACTGCTCCTTGGACCTCGCCCTTATAAGGAGATTGTCCAAGTACGGGATAATTAAAAACTCCCCTTTTCGAAGGAGTATCATCATTCCGGCCATTACCATGGTAACACCCTCGGTGCCATGTACAGTCCAAACGGCAGAGTCTGGACTTGGTAATGGTAATCCTGTACCACAATCTGAGGTACTCCTGGCGAGGATAGTAAATAGGGACATGCAGGTAAGCATCCTTGATGTCCCGGGATACCATGTAATCCCCCTCGTCCAGGCTTGCAATAACCGCCCTGAGCGATTCCATCTTGAACTTGAATTTTTTATGTATGTGTTCAAGGATTTTAAATATAAAAAAGGGTCACACCGAACCATGCGGTTTCGGTACCCCAAACCGTGTGGAATAGTAACCCCGTCCTTGTTGGAGTAGGGGCACCTTAAGTATTACCTGCTGGGAATACAGCTTATTAATTGCCTCTAGCACAGCCTCCCTGCCTGAGGGAGTTGTCGGCAAGGCATATTTGAGGAAACGGCGGGGGGAAGACCTATCGAATTCCAGCTTGTACCCCTGAAATACTACTTGAAAGAAACAGGGATCCCCCTGTGAGCGAGCCCACTGATCGCTGACATTTTTGAGACGGCCCCCCACCGTACCTGGCTACACCTGTGGAGCCCCCGCGTCATGCTGTGGACTCAGAGGAAGCGAGAGAAGAATTATGATTCTGGGAACAGGCTGACTGATGCAGCTTTTTCCCTCTTCCCTTGTCTCTGTACAGAAAGGAAGCGCCTTTTACCCGCTTGCTTTTCTGAAGCCGAAAGGACTGTACCTGATAATACAGTGCTTTCTTAGTCTGTGAGGAAAATTGAGGTAAAAATATTTCTCCCCAGCTGTTGCTGCGGATACGAGGTCCCAGAGACCATCCCCAAATAATTCCTCACCCTTATAAGGCAGAATCTCTATGCGCCTTTTAAGGTCAGCATCACCTGTCCAGTGACAGGTCTCTAATACCCTCCTGACAGAATGGACATTACATTAATTTTGGATGCCAGCCGGCAAAATATCCCTCTGTGCATCCCTCATATATAAGACGACGTCTTTAATATGTTCTCATGTTAGCAAACTAGTATGTTTGACAGGGTCACCGACCACGCTGCAGCAGCACGCTCTGCAGGTTTCAGTCTAGTACCCGAGTGTGTAAATACAGACTTCAGGATAGCCTCCTGCTTTTTATCAACAGGTACCTTCAAAGTGGCCGTTCCTAAAACGGCAGCGCCAAACCTATTTTGACAACCGTGTGAGCGCCTTATCCACCCTAGGGGATATCTCCCAGCGTAACTTATCCTCTGGCGGGAAAAGGTACGCCATCAGTAACTTTTTAGAAATTACCAGTTTCTTATCAGGGGGAACCCACGCTTTTCACACACTTCATTCATTCATCTGATGGGGGAACAAAACACTGCATGCTTTTTCTCCCCAAACATAAAAACCCATTTTTAGAGGTTAATGTCAGAAGTGTGTAACACATTTTTTATTGCCGGGATCAAGTCACGGATGTTCCTAGTGGATTGTGTATATGTCTCAACCTTGTCGACACTGAAGTCAGACTCCGTGTCGACATCTGTGTCTGCCATCTGAATGAGCGGGCGTTTTTGAGCCCCTGATGGCCTTTGAGACGCCTGGGCAGGCACGGGCTGAGAAGCCGGCTGTCCCACAGCTGTTACGTCATCCACCCTTTTATGTAAGGAGTTGACACTGTCGGTTAATACCTTTTACCTAACCATCCACTCTGGTGTCGGCCCCACAGGGGGCGACATCACATTTATCGGCATCTGCTCCGTCACTATATAAGCCTCCTCCTCAAACATGTCGACACAGCTGTACCGACACACCGCACACACACAGGGAATGCTCTGACTGAGGACAGGACCCACAAAGCCCTTTGGGGAGACAGAGAGAGAGTATGCCAGCACACACCAGAGCGCTATATAATGTGGGGATTAACACTATAACTGAGTGAATTTTCCCCCATAGCTGCTTGTATATACAATATTGCGCCTAAATTTAGTGCCCCCCCTCTCTTTTTAACCCTTTGAGCCTGAAAACTACAGGGGAGAGTCTGGGGAGCTTTCTTCCAGTTGCACTGTGAAGAGAAAATGGCGCCAGTGTGTCTGAGGGAGATAGCTCCGCCCCTTTTCCGCAGCCTATTCTCCCGCTTTTTTCTGGATTCTGGCAGGGGTATTTACCACATATATAGCCTCTGGGGCTATATATTGTGGTATTTTTGCCAGCCAAGGTGTTTTTATTGCTGCTCAGGGCGCCCCCCCCCAAGCGCCCTGCACCCTCAGTGACCGGAGTGTGAAGTGTGCATGAGGAGCAATGGCGCACAGCTGCAGTGCTGTGCGCTACCTTGGTGAAGACTGATGTCTTCTGCCGCCGATTTTCCGGACCTCTTCTTGCTTCTGGCTCTGTAAGGGGGACGGCGGCGCGGCTCCGGGACCGAACACCAAGGACTGGGCCTGCGGTCGATCCCTCTGGAGCTAATGGTGTCCAGTAGCCTAAGAAGCCCAATCCGGCTGCAAGCAGGCGAGTTCGCTTCTTCTCCCCTTAGTCCCTCGCTGCAGTGAGCCTGTTGCCAGCAGGTCTCACTGAAAATAAAAAACCTAATTCTATACTTTCTTTCTAGAGGCTCAGGAGAGCCCCTAGTGTGCATCCAACCTCGGCCGGGCACAAGATCTAACTGAGGCTTGGAGGAGGGTCATAGTGGGAGGAGCCAGTGCACACCAGGTAGTCCTAAATCTTTCTAGAGTGCCCAGCCTCCTTCGGAGCCCGCTATTCCCCATGGTCCTTACGGAGTTCCCAGCATCCACTAGGACGTCAGAGAAATATATGTTTGTCAGTTGGTCTGCTGATCCTCAATGCTGGTGCACGGGTAAGGGTCAGATTGCTATCACTTTAGAACAATAAAGTGGTTATAGTCACAAATTGTGTAGTACACTGTGAAAGTGCTGATTATTTATCATGTCTAAGAGCGGCAAAGGCGACGAGAGGACACTTATAGTAACACCAACACTCATATCATGTTGTCTTGCAAAAACTGTATTATCCTCTCTGATCTGGTACAGGATGGTTTATGTGTAAAATGGTTTGCTTGTCAGCACAATACTAGGCAGATCCCTGATCTACGTCAAGTACAGATAAATCCCCTTTGGGTGATGTTTGCACAGACCTTGTCCAGTATAGCTGAAAGCTTAATTCCTACAGCTTCGATACCAGGAATAGGGTTCATTATTAACCCATACAGGCAGCTCTTTACCTAAGGTATCCCCAACAGCTTTTCTAATAAAACAAGCTGAGAAACCGAGTGTAAGTAAATCATCAACTGCACAGCTACACAGGATGATTCATCAGACGATGAAAGCTCTATATACTCTTCTTCGGCATACAAAGAACAGGTAAAAGGTATCAGCTCAGTGAATATAGCTTAGTTAATGAGAGCAGTAAAGGCCTTTCTGTCCTTAGAGGATTCAGCAGAGCCTGTGTTAAAAATAAGGTACTTATGTTTAAACGTCCCAAAAAAATAGGGCCTCCTCATGGGGGACCCCAGCAGCTGATGAAAATCATGGAAAAGGTTTGGGCTATACCCAATAAAGAATATATATAGGTTCCCAGTAAATGGGATTCCAAATATCCTTTTCCAGCTGGGGACTATTTAAAAATGGGAAATGCCTCCTAAAGAGATATGCATATCATTTGATAAAATATATATGGCCTTTGCCGTCAACGTCAAAAGAGGTATGGCTTTCTGAAAACCATATTGTCTCCGTCTGGGGCAGTCATAAGGCCAGCCACGACTTCACCTTGCAATCTACAGCTACACCACACTGGAAAGGCCCAATCTCACTAGATCTTGGAAGCTAAGCAGTGTTGGGCCTGGTTAGTTCTTGGATGGGAGACCACCTTGGAATACCAGGTGCGGTAGGTAACTGGGCTGAGGTACTGGAAGACAGGATTTCAGCACCTGCAAGGGAGCAAGAATCCCATATAGCTCATATGGACACTTATGTTCTGGGGCATCAGCATTAACAATCGTTGCTCGCAGAGCAAGTTTGCGTACATACAGTACATGAAAAGCTGATTCAGAATCAAAGAAGGTTCTGGAAACTTTGCCTTTGGCTGGAAGTTTCTGTTTGGTAATGAGTTAACAGATATTCTGGAGTCAAAATCAGACTCCAAGATGGACACGTTTCCTTCCACATATAACTCCAACATTGGGGTCCGGTTTTCGGCCTTATTGGTCATAAAGGAACTTAACAGCCCTAATACAATAAGTTTGGTAAGGCAAAGAAGCAAAGGAAAACAGAGGGCTAGCTTCCAAACCAGAGGATAAGCCATCAGCATGATGGTGCAAGCCTTTGTGTGGGACCCCAGGATAGGGGGACAACTTCATCAGTTTGCACAGATCTGGTAAAAGTCTACAGACAGATATCTGGGTGCAAGAAGCGGTATCTCTAGGTTATGTTTCTCTTTAAGAAGCATCCTCCTCGAAGGTTTTTCTGTTCCAGTCCGTCTCAGGTAGAGGCGAAGGACAGAGGTTTGCAAGAAGCAGTTCAGAAATTGCTTTGGTCAGGAATAGGCATTCCAGTAACCCCTGCACAATAGGGACAGGGGTTTTTACTCCAACCGGGTTTGGGTTCAGAAGGATCCTTTCACCCCAATCTCAAAATCCTAAACAGATAAGTTGGGTACGACGGTTCACATGGACGTTGCGCTCCATAGTTTTGGCATGGAGCCAGGGAATTACATGGTATCCCTGGATAGTCAGGATGCTTACCTACAGGTTCCTATAGCACTGTTCCATCAGTGTTATCTCAAGGTTCACCATCCTCCAGCAACATTTTCAATTCCAGACCTTACCCTTTGGGTTAACCACAGCCTCCAGAGTATTTACCAAAATTATGATGATTATGGTATCTTATCTCCGCAAGAAGGGGATAAGAAAATTGCCATACCTCAACCACCTGTTTTATCCTGGAACAGGATAGGCTTCTGTGCTATCTCCAACAGACAATGACTTGTCTGCAGAGGCACTGGTGGTTCATACATTGGGAAAAGTCATCTCTGGTTCCGTCACAATGGATGACTCACTGTGTGGCTGTACTGAATTCAAATCTGCAGAAAATGGATTACTTCGGCACAAGATATCCAAGGTACAGTCAAGTACTCAGGAGTTGTTACACAGTCAAACGATATCAATCGACACAGCTATGCGACTGATGGGTTTGATGTCAACATTCGACATGGTGGAGTATGCACAATTCCACTCAAGACCTTGGCAGCGTCTGATTCTAGCCAGATGTATTCCATTCCATCAGACAATAAAGAAACAGACTATGGTACTTTCACACAAGGTAAGAAAGTCATCAGCCTGGTGGCTACAGACATCCCATCTAGACAAAGGGAGAACCTTTTGGATATCAGATGGGAGATCCTGACAACAGATGCCAGTCTTCAGGGCTGGGGAGCAGTGTCCGGATGATTATGGTCCCAGGGACAATGGACCATAGAAGAAAGTTGCCTGCCAATAAATCTGTTAGAACTTCGGGCCATATACATGGCACTGATTCAGGCAAAGGACACTCTGCAAGGAAGACCTGTCCAGACAATTTAACGGCGGGGGCATACCTCAACCATCAGGGAGGAACGAGCAGCAAAACAGCAATGAAGGAGGTAAGTCACATACTAAATTGGGCAAAACTCCATCTTCCAGAATTGTCTGCAGTATTCGTTCCGGGAGTCCTAAATCGGGAAGCGGATTTTCTCAGTCGACACGCCATTCAAGCAAGCAAATGGGCTCTACACCCAGAAGTCTTTCAGACTCTGGTAGACAAGTGGGGTTTGCCAGAGATAGATTTGTCTGAACAACAAAGTGCCCACATACGGGGCAAGAACAAAGGATCCCGGAGCGATCTTTGTGGATGCCTTGTTAGTGAAATGGGAATTTCATCTGGCGTATCTATTTCCTCCGATCATCCTGCTACCAGGGTGGTGAGGAAGATAAAAGAAGCAAAGGGTGCCGTGATTCTAACAGCTTCAGCTTGGCCCAGAAGTCAATGGTACACAGATCTGCAGAGGATGTCGATGGATGCTCCACGTCTGCTCCCTCAACGTCCAGATCTACTAATGCAGGCATCTGGATCGACTATAGTTGACGGTGTGGCTCTTGAAACCTCTATCCTGAAGTCTACGGACTGGGAGAAAAAGATTTACCGGTAGGTTTAAAATCTTATTTTCTCTTACGTCCTAGAGGAGGCTGGGGACTTCGTAAGGACCATGGGGATTATACCAAAGCTCCAGACCGGGCGGGAGAGTGCGGATGACTCTGCAGCACCGATTGAGCAAACATGAGGTCCTCATCAGCCAGGGTATCATACTTGTAGAATTTAGCAAGTGTGTTTAAACCCGACCAAGTAGCTGCTCGGCACAGCTGTAATGCCGAGACGCATCGGGAAGCCGCCCAAGAAAAGCCCACCTTCCTAGTGGAATGGGCCTTTACCGAATTTGGCAACGGCAATCCCGCCGTAGAATGAGCCTGCTGAATCGTGTTACAGATCCAGCGAGCAATAATCTGCTTAGAAGCAGGAGCGCCAACCTTGTTGGCTGCATACAGGACAAACAGTGCCTCTGTTTTCCTAACCCGAGCCGTCCTGGCTACATAAATTTTTAAGGCCCTGACTACATAAAGGGACTTGGAATCCTCCAAGTCACCCGTAGCCACAGGCACCACAATAGGTTGGTTCATATGGAACGACGAAAACCACCTTAGGTAGAAATTGAGGACGAGTTCTCAACTCCGCTCGATCCACATGGAAAATCAAATAGGGGCTCTTGTGAGACAAAGTTGCCAAATTCAGACACCCACCTCGCAGATGCCATGGCCAACAACATGACCACTTTCCATGTGAGAAATTTTAACTGCACCGTTTGAAGAGGTTCAAACCAGTGTGATTTAAGGAACCGTAACACCACGTTAAGGTCCCACGGTGCCACTGGGGGCACAAAAGGAGGTTTGATGTGCAGCACTCCTTTTACAAAAGTCTGGACTTCTGGGAGAGAAGCCAATTCCATCTGAAAGAATATAGATAAGGCCGAAATCTGCACCTTAATGGAGCCTAACTTAAGGCCCATATCCACTCCTGTCTGTAGAAAATGGAGAAAATGCCCCAGCTGAAAATCCTCCGTAGGAGCATGCTTGGCCTCACACCAAGAAATATATTTCCTCCAGATACGGTGATAATGCTGCGCCGTTACCTCCTTCCTAGCTTTGATTAGAGTAGGGATGACTTCCCCCGGAATACTTTCTCTAGCTAGGAATTGGTGTTCAACCGCCATGCCGTCAAACGTAACCGCGGTAAGTCTTGGAACACACCTGGCCCCTGTTGCAACAGGTCCTCCCTGGGAGGAAGAGGCCACGGATCTTCTGCGATCATTTCCTGAAGATCTGAATACCAGGCCCTTCGTGGCCAATCTGGAACAATGAGTATTGTCTGCACTCGTCGTCTTATGATTCTCAATATTTTTGAGATGAGTGGAAGTGGAGGGAACACATAGACCGACTGAAAAACCCACTGTGTCACTAGTGCGTCCACCGCCACTGCCTGAGGGTCTCTTGACCTGGAACAATACATCCGAAGCTTTTTGTTGAGGCGTGACGCCATCATGTCTATTTGAGGAAGTCCCCAACGACTTGTTATCTCTGCAAAGACCTCTTGATGAAGTCCCCACTCTCCTGGATGGAGATAGTGTCTGCTGAGGAAGTCCGTTTCCCAGTTGTCCACTCCCGGATTGAAGACAGCTGACAGAGCGCTTACATGATTTTCCACCCAGCGAAGAATCCTGGTGGCTTCTGCCATTGCTGCTCTGCTCCTTGTCCCGCCCTGGCGGTTTACATGCTATATGGCCCTTAATTCCAGCACATTTAAGTGTAGACAAGCCTCCTGGCTTGACCATATTCCCTGAAAATTTCTTCCTTGTGTGACGGCTCCCCATCCTCGGAGGCCCGCGTCCGTGGTCACAACAACCCAATCTTGAATGCCGAACCTGCAACCCTCTAGTAGGTGAGCACTCTGGAGCCACCACAGGAGAGAGACCCTGGCCTTGAGGGACAGGCTTATCCTCTGATGTATGTGTAGATGGGACCCTGACCATTTTTCCAGAAGGTCCCACTGAAAAGTTCTTGCATGGAACCTGCCGAACTAATGGCCTTGTAGGCCGCCACCATCTTTCCCAATACTCGAGTGCATTGATGAACTGACACCCTTTTTGGTTTCAGCAGGTCCTTGACAATGCTCTGGAGTTCCTGGGCTTTTTCCAATGGAAGAAAAACCCTCTTTTTTATCCCGTGTCCAGAACCATGCCCAAAAATGACGGCCGAGTCGTCGGAACCAACTGCGACTTCGGTAGATTTAGAATCCAGCCGTGTTGTTGTAGTACTCTCAGGGAGAGAGACACGCTCTTTAGTAACTGATCTCTCGATCTTGCCTTTATGAGGAAATCGTCCAAGTATGGGATAATTGTGACCCCCCGCTTGCGCAGGAGCACCATAACTTTCGCCATCACCTTGGTGAAAATTCTCGGGGCCGCGGAAAGCCCAAACGGCAACGTCTGAAACTGGTAATGACAGTCCTGCACAGAGAATCTCAGGTACGCCTGATGAGGAGGATATATGGGGACATGAAGGTAAGCATCCTTTATGTCTAGCGACACCATAAAATCCCCCCCTTCGAGGCTGGAGATCACTGCCCGGAGAGATTCCATCTTGAATTTGAACCTTTTCAAATATAGGTTTAGGGATTTTAGATTCAGGATTGGTCTGACCGAGCCATCCGGCTTCGGGACCACAAATAGGGTTGAATAAAACCCTTTTCCCTGTTGTCCTAGGGGAACCCTGATAATCACTTGCTGTTGACACAGCTTTTGTATGGCAGCTGAAACTATTTCCCTCTCTGGGGGAGAAGCTGGCAAGGCCGATTTAAAAATTGGTGTGGAGGCACATCTTCTAACTCCAGTTTGTAGCCGTGGGATACAATTTCGATCACCCAAGGATCCAAATCCGACTGAACCCAGACCTGGCTGAAGAGACGAAGACGTGCCCCCACCGGTGTGGACTCCCCCAGCGGAGCCCCAGCGTCATGCGGTGGATTTTGTAGAGGCCGGGGAGGATGTTTGTTCCTGGGAACTAGCTGTAGCTGGTGTTCTTTTCCCTCTACCCCTGGCGAGGAAGGAAGAGCCCCGACCCTTTCTGAACTTATGCGACCGAAAGGACGGCATCTGGTATTGAGGTGTTTTCTTTTGCTGTGGGGGAACATAAGGCAAAAAAGAAGACTTACCCGCGGTAGCTGTGGAAACCAGGTCCGCGAGGCCCTCCCCAAATAAAACTTCACCCTTGTAAGGCAAAGCCTCCATAAGTCTCTTTGAATCAGCATCACACAGGGACCTTCTAGTAGAAACTGCCATGGCATTGGCTCTTGAACCCAACAGCCCAATATCTTGCGCAGCCTCTCTCATATATAACGCTGCATCCTTAATGTGACCCAAGGTCAACAAAACCCTATCCTTATCTAAGGTGTCAATGTCCGATGATAAGTTATCTACCCACGCTGCAATTGCGCTACCAACCCTCAGGCCCGAGTAGGGCTCCAGTATGCGCGTAAATTGATTTTAAGGTAGTTTCCTGCCTGCGATCCGCAGGATCCTTTAGGGCCGCCGTGTCCGGGGATGGTAGCGCCAGCTTTTTGGATAAGCGCGTTAAGGCCTTGTCCACCCTGGGTGAGGATTCCCACCATAACCTGTCCTTTGAGGGGAAAGGATACGCCATAATAATTCTCTTGTGAACCTGCAGTCTTTTGTCTGTAGTTTCCCGAGCCTTTTCAAATAAAGCGTTCAGCTAATGAGATGGGGGAAACGATACCTCAGGTTTCGTTTCCTTAAACATGCATACCCTCGTGTCAGGGACAGAAGGGTACTCTGTGATATGTAAAACATCTTTTATTGCAATAATCATATATTGAATATTCTTGGCCACTCATCATAGTC